>NC_142037.1:57946222-58254404 GCF_982192425.1 Myodes glareolus
CCTACAGGTGGTCTGTTGTTATTCTTTCTTTCCATTTAGATGTATTCTTTCATGGCCCAGACTTCCCTGGGAATTGTTGTGTATCCCAGGCTGGTGTTAAATTTGTGATCCCCTGCTGTGTCTCTGGAGTTCTGGAATAGAAGCATATGATGTATTACACTACTTTGGTATGATTCTCAGGACGGAACGAGCAATGTTACTCTATTTAATTGTCTGATGGACAACCGGGGATGTGAAATTCTTTGAACTCTTAATACAGACAGGAAGAGAGCAGGCTCACCCATTGTGTTGACGTGTAGCGTACAGTGTTGTATATTATATAGAAACAGGATTGTTTCCTTATCTGCTCAGCTGTAAAAGAATAGAAGCCACGAAAACATAGAGTGAATGATGACACAGTAGCTACCTAAGGTTGTGCTATATTGCCCTAGGAAAGTCCTTATGCCTGGCTGGTGGAAGTAACTGGGGACACTGCTTGGATTTCTATTTGTACTAATCAACTATCATTCTTCATACTCTCTCTAGAGAGTTACATATGGATGTGACCAAAACTATATCCCAAATGAGTGGTAAGAAGAAATTTACAATTGTATAATGTTTTATTTAAAATTAGGTGGGGCACTAATGTCAGGTACTAGGGCTTTTGCATGCTCTTACACATAAGCCAGAGGTCTTGTGCCAATTACCATTTGTGTTTGTTCTCTTTATGAATTCATGAATTGTAAATATAGTCACTGAGTATATTACAGGATTCATAGAAATGGTCTAAGTTGGGCAAGATTCAATTTCTTATTTGCATTTTACTTCGGTCTTAGAAAAGGGCAGTTTTATTTCTCCAAGATCTCAGATATTAGCAGACAATTACAATGATCAACATACTTAAATATTCCCTTTCTCTGCTACGTAGATAAATGTGTTATATGGTTATACATACAGTCCCATTGGGATTATATGATTCTCCCAAGTCTTAATTCAAGGAGTCTGGGTTTTAATGTACTTCATGTCTGAAGAACTTAGAAAGACATACTGGTAATCCTAGGTCTCAAATTTTTTCATTAAAGTGGGTTTTTTCGTTATGTGGTTCTCTTTTCTTTCTTTCTTTCTTTCTTTCTTTCTTTCTTTCTTTCTTTCTTTCTTTCTTTCTTTCTTTCCTTCCTTTCTCTCTCCCTCCCTCCCTTCCTCCCTTCCTTCCTTCCTTCTTTCCTTTTTGCTCTTGCAATATGATATTCTATAACTATGGGAGGCTGTTTTAAACTTTGGAACGAGCTTCCAGAGTTATTCATTGACTATGCCACATTTCACAAAAATCACAACTGTCTCATGTGCCAGCTCAGGAGTACTGTTGGCCTGTTCTTTCTGAATCGCTCACAAAACTCAGTTTACAATGACCTCTTACATTTCAGGTGGAGCATCCATGACAATATTCCAGAGGTCAATTTGATGGTGGGCTTCCTAGCTCTACTGCTTTCTCATCATACATAACGAGTGGTAGAGAATCTAGATTTTACATGCAGCGCAATCATCTAATTGCATAAAATGGTCCTTCTCCCAAGAACAGTTTCTCGATATTTTAGTCACCTCTTTCACTGTTTAGAAAGAACCCTGACATAACATCATTTGATTAGGCCTCAAGTTTTTTTATGTTTTTACCCAGGAGGATTAGCTTGTGCAATGATGTGTTTTCCAAGTTGTTAAACATTATTCCAGGTCAATGCTCCTAAATCAATAAATTACTTCTTAATCAAAACTCAATCTTTCACACATTGCTATGTTTTCTGGTGCTGTAGACTAATGCAATTTGCATATTCTAATTAGTAACTTTTGTTAGTAGCAAGTAATCACTAAGGATTATGTATTTTCATTACTGATTCTACAAACAAGAACATACTTTTTTTATTCTGACTTTGTTTACCTTTTCAGAATTCATATTGCATACCTTTAAGAGGTGTTCCCAAAATTTTCAGGATATATTTATTTTGAATCCCTAGTATCATAACATTCAGTGTATGAGACACTGTTTGCTAGGTTTGTAAGAATTATTTTTTTTTATTTTTGCAATTGTTTAGGGCATATATATACATGTAGCTGACAGATTTAGTTTCCTCCCTCTCTATTCTCACTACCGCATATGTGTAATATGGTCCTAGTTTTTGGTTAAAAAAAACGAAAATGAGAAGCAGAAATGATTCATAAATAAAAAGTTAAATGCACTGTTTTCCTCTTTTCTTAATTATAAGAGACCTTTTAAGAAATATCCTGAGTGATTCGATTAGGGCTAAGGAACACACACTGCTCTTGTAGAGGGCCTGAGTTAGTATCCTAGTCTGGTGGCATACAATTTACTGTCCCTCTAACTTCAGGGGTTCCTGCACCTTTTTCTATTCTTTGTGAGCATCTACACTCATATTCATGCACATATAGACATATAATACAAAATAAAGTAAATATTTTTTAAAAACTGAAACATTGTTACTGTTATATCAACAGAAAAATAAAGTGGAAATGCGGGCCTATTATATACAGGAAAAATGAAATAAATTTACTGTTGTCTTCTTTTTTTAAACTACGAAGTGGGATCTACAGACATGGTACATTATATTGCAAATTTTTGAACACTTTGGATCAATTTACTAACTACATTTATGCTAGAACAAATATATTAGATATCTGTGTATCTATATCCAACTACTTAACACAAATATACTTTAAAACTCATCTAAACATGGACATGTACACAATAATATTTGGTGAAATAAAACATTCATTGTAACATCTTATATGTTATGCTTTAAATGTTACACATTTTATTACACACATATATACTTTTATTAAACTACACTAAGCAATATCTTGAAAAGTAATTAACGTTCATGTCTCGTAGAAAATCTTAAAATGTAAAGTAAGCATAGCTGCTTCTATAAGCACATGTAGTTTTGAAAATCTCTCTCTTACATTCCGTGATAAATAATGACTTTCAGAAAAAGAAAGGCAGTGTAGTAATCTTAAAAACTCTTTTAAACAATGTGTGCAAATCTACAGCAAAAGCAAAAAGCAAAAAAAAAAAAAACAAAAAAAAAACAAAAAAAAAACCAGTTTTTTAGGCTAGTGGATCAAGTTCAAAAACACAGGTCTGAAACCAAAAATAAATGGCCAATGTGTTAAAATGTGAAGGACATTTTGCCACATCACCTAGTGTCCAATTTTCTTAGTGCCCAGAATTGACCCGGCGGTGCTGAGGTGAGTTAGATAGAATTGCCTATGTCAGTCACAAGGAACAGCTTGATTGCTCAGCCATCCTTTGCAGTCACCCACTGAACCAGGTAGAGGTGAAATAGTGTATACAGCAAAGTCATGAAGATTGATGGCGCCCAGCTGCTTCCAAAGGTACCCTATTCTGCATGCAAACCACTTGACACATGAACTGACGGAAAACAAAGAGTGTTTGTACAGGAAAAGGGCTTCAGCAAGCTTAATTTCCATAGCCATTTGCACAGCAAAAGCAGGATCTAATAGGTCCCTGAGAAATCAGCAAAGCCATGATAAGAATTCAAAGCCACAAACTAAATAAAAAGAGATTATTAGCTACATTGCAGCAGGCAAACAGTAAAGACGCGGTGATCAATACTTGACAAGAGACATGCCACAAACTTCATGTATAGGTCAGACTCACACACTGTCTTTTAAATAAATCGACTGACTCTTGGACAAGGCACATAAAATGTCACTTTTTATCTCTCAGTTGATATTTTCTTCCTGGGGGGGGGATATCTATTCACTTCTCTGAGAGATTTGATCGAAAAGATAGTCACTCCTGATGTAAGGTATAAAGGAGAAAACTGCAATCAAGTGGAAATTTTTGTCAGTACCTTAATCTCTGATTTGTAGAAGGTTTTGCTTTGGGATATTTGGTATGTCTGAGGATTGCCACCAAAGAGCCCTTCTGTTCTTTAATGGCGGCACTAAATCTTAACAAACGTGAGCATGAAAACTATTGTGCTGCACTTGTGAGGCATATATCAAAGTTATATTTTTTAAAGCATGGAAAGGCAGTTGAATCATGCATGCTCTTTATGGAGCTCTGATCAGGCTGATAAAGGCAGTTCAGCTTCAATAAATGCTTTTTAAGTGAATGTTTTGGAAAGTGAATAGGAAATTCAAAGCTCACACTGTCACCAAACTGCTCCCACAGCACTTTGATCACTCCGTTCCTGACATTTTGTGGAAAATGTCTTGTTTTCATTAAAATGTTGGCATCTAGAGACCAAGAAAGTTAACTGTAGTCACTGAAAATATAATCTACAGTAAATCGTGGAACGACATGACTTATTAAGTACTTTGTACACATTCCTTAGAAAGAAAATCATTTCCCTGTGGGGTCAAACACAGCATTGCACTTGTCTGAGAAACAGTTCATATTGTTAAAAGAAAGACAAGTACAAAAGATAAATCAAACAGTGGCGTGTTGCCCAAGGCAAAAGAAAACTAAGTCATATTATTTTCCTTTTCAAAAGGATAAGAATTATATAACATAAAATGTCTTATATATGTGTATATATATGTATATATATATATATATATATATATATATATGCTCACAAAAATAATGCAGTGCGTACTGTTTTGAAATTAAGATGCCAGCTCTTATCTCCAAATTGAAGGACAGCAGTGAACATGTTAGGACCCTCTCCCATTTTGCACAGAATGCATCTTCAGGTAGTGAAGCTCCGTTTTCGGGCCACAAGTGTCACAGTTTGAAATGTATCGCTTCTGTAACTCGATTGGCTTTTCTGAAAGTGAGATGACTGTGAAAACGAAAAGGCAGGTACCTGAAAGGGTCTGAGAGACATATTGTTAGGAAATTGAGCCAAGATCCTTCACACATTCAGAAATAGTTAAATCAAAGTCCTGATGCCTGAAAGACATGGGCTGTATTGTATTTTTCCACATTCTACTTAAAACCTAATAGGATATGACCTGTAATATTTAATATAAGTTTTAAAGGTTTTTCTTTAAGTTAGATGGTTACTCATGACATTCCCCCTAAGTTATCACTTGCAGTTTTGATACTTTTTATTTGCTTCACTGTATTAAAAATCATAAGACAAACTCATGTTTCTGAAAATGTTGAGATTAATGTCGATGTGACTTCAAACTAAAGATCTAAATTACAAGAATGCACTCATAATAAGACAGACACACACACACATACACACATATACAAATACACACACATGTTTACACAGATATACACATATAGCATCTAATTGAAACAAAAGGGTATTTGCTTAATGTCGACTTTACTGTTATAAACAATATATGGGTATGTATCATTATTCCCAGACACTGAGATTCATGTTATACTTAAACAATGGGAAAATAAAATCTTTGATAGGAGAAAAACAAGGTCATCTCTCCTGGATCAAGGTGACTGGGTTACTAGAACAAAACCCCCACAGAGTGACAACTAGAATAACAAAAGCAATCATTTTCTTGGAAAGGTGAAGGCACAAAAATCTTAAAGTATAAATCAGTATCAATACATATTTTAAAAAGATATAGTACTGAGGAAGAAAATACACCAGTGGAAATTCTTTGCTTCTACAGAAATTAAATCTAAAGATTGCAGCTAAAAGGCAGGGAGTATAGTGGAGCCTTTAGCAAACATCCACAAAAGTTCAGGAGATGGACTTGTTCTATATACTGTATAAGGAGCAGAGCATAGTGAACTTCATTACAGAGGACCTGGAGGTCTGAATTTTACAAAGAAATAATTTCATAATGGTAGAGAAGCACAATGTGATAAATAACAGTATCTTTTCTCAATTATTTCTCTAAATTAATTTACTAAATATAGCATCAATATAGAAAAAAATGTAGAAAAGCGTGCAAGAAAATAAAACAACTTATGGAAAAACAGGTAAAACAAAAGGAACCGTTTAAAATGAAAATTTAAAATAAATTATATTTTTTTCTTTTTAAAAATTAACCTGATACAAAATTTGGAATGAAGCTTAGATAAATGAAATAAAAGTTTAAAATTAATAAAAACAAAATGATTAGCTTCAATATTGCATAGTAAAATCCAAGGGGATTGTTAACAATCCCCTAATTGGAACATGAGGCCTAAAAATCTATTGAGTATTTTCGAAACATCTAGAAAGTGATTAATTAATTTTTGGTTTCATTAAATCCCATTATATAAAATGAATTTGATATTAGGTCAACAACTTATGACTAGACAGGACATAAGTCTTTGGGGGAGCCTACTGTTTTATCCTGCTAAAGTAATAGACTACTATTACAAATCCCAATGATGTCATTTTACCCAAAGATCAATGCATTTCTCAGTCTATATCAAAGAAGTTTCCATTTGTAGGAAATGAAGATTAACATAGAGACTCACAATCCATTAATGTTCAGAAATCAAAATTCTGTAAAATGTTACCCCTAAGGGGTATATAGGTACTGTACCCCAATTGCAAAGGTTCGATGATCATTGCAGAAAAGGGAAAAGAAAGATTATGAGCCAGAGAAATTGGATCACAATAAGGAAGTTTCTTCTGGACACTACAGGGAAACTGTATATACAAATTAATAGCTACCAAAGCACCCAGAAGGAGCAAAACCTGGGAAAGCCCAAGTTAGACCAAATTTCAACACGGCTGGTTGCTTCACAAGCACCTTAGAGCTTGCATCACAACACGTTTCTAAGCAAGAGGACAACAAAAAGTCATCAAACACATGCAGGGGAAAAATGGTTATTGTAGGCAGAGACTGCCTGTTCTTTCCTGGCCACCCAAACCCTAAATGATCACATAGAAATTGCATTAATTAAAAACACTGCTTGGCCAATTAGCTTAGGCATATTCCTGGCTGACTCACATCTTAAATTAATCTTTTTCTAATAATCTATGTGTCGCCAAGTGGTTGTGGCTTACCTGGTAAATTTCTGGTGTTTGTTGCAGGTTGTTGCAGAATGGATCTTCTCCAGTGATGACTGAACAAGACACTGATCAATGAACATAAAAGAATATCATTAGAAGCCATCTTATCACTTCATTTTCTTTTTCCTTTTTGTCTTTAAACCAGTATTATTTGGTTTTCCCCTCAGAAACTGGACCATCTATTCTAAGGTTATTGGTTATCAAAGCAGTGTCATACATGGGTTCCATCTTTCAGAGTGGGTCTTAAGTCATATTAGTTATTGTTTAGAGATGAGTATGGTATACATGTGTTTATATGTTTATATGTGCATACTGGTTGTGAAGGTAGCAATAACTAAGCGAAATTCCACAGAACCATAAAGTATAGGTATAAATTAAGGGTATGGAGAGAACAGATAGGTATTATAGAAAGGGAATTAGAAAAAATAGTCATGTATTTTTTCTTTGGCTCTTTTTTAAATGTTTGTTTTGCTTTATTTTGGTATGTTTGTGTTTATTATATCTTATTTTATTATTTACCATAATTATTATTTTATTGCCATTATTATCAAGATTTTGTTTATTTTCAAATGAGAGGAGAAAAATCATGGATTTGTGTGAATTTGGATGGTAGAGAAGATCTGGGGGGAGTTGGGGAAGGAGGAACAGTAATCAGAATATGTTGTATGAAAATAAACTATTTTCAATAAAAATTAAAGTCATGGAAAGATGTGAAATAAATTCAAAATTAGTAGAAATTAATGCATAATAAAAGAAGATACCAGAATGAGAGATCCATGCTTTCCCAATATTAGCTGTCCCATAAAATATTAAACTGAAAGTTGTGGTATTTACTTAGAGGACCTGGTACAGATCCCTCTAACAACAGTTGGATGAATTCTCTGAATTCTCTCAGCTTTTGAAGCTATTTTTCACTGAAGTTACCCCTAATTATTCAATGTGGAACAAAAAAATTCAGCAGAAAGCTTGCTGATAATAATCTCATTTTCATATTTTCAAACGTTAGTTACATGGAAACTATACTATTTTATATTTTATTATACAATTAGAAATTAAGATTACCACAAGTTTGTCAACGTTGTTTTACAAAAATGAAACTAGGTTGAAGCATGCTCCCTTCCATCTCTCACTGTTCATTCTAGCAAAGTCAAAGAGGAAGAGTTTCTGTGTGCTCACAGTTCTTAGGGACACTGTCCATTGTTGCAGAGAATGATAGCTGATAGCTGGGTTCCTTGTGTCTGGGGTCAGGAAGCCCGGAGAGAGGAGTGTTGATGCTCAGCTAGCTCTTCATTTTTCTTCAGCAGTCAACAGCCGTCAGTGGGATGACGCTCCTTATAAATCATTTGTCTTCAGTCAAATATTTCTGGAAATAGTTTCATAGACATATAAAGAGGTATTGTTTATATGTTGATACTAAACCCAGTCAAATTGATAATCAATATTAGCTGTCACACTCATGTTCATCAAATATTGTTTGAATGACTGAAAATACAAAATCTTAAACTTAGTAATCATTTCACTAGCTGAATGTTGGATTTTATTTGGCATTAGAACACAGGTTATATATTGGTGATTGCTGTGTTTATTTTTGGAGTAAAAATACTTATTTCATACATAGTCATTATTAGACAATCATTTTCCAATTAATTTACTATATAATACTATCCATTTTATAAAATTATTTTTTCAGCTTAATGATATTTAAAACACATAGCTTATAAACTTGTTCCACTACAGACATTTCATTCTTCATTGGGTTCCTGTTCTACCGTATGAGAGACTTAGTGCCTGGGTTGAAAAATCAATTAATAGTCAAGGTATCTTAATAAATCAGGTATTCTTCGCTTGTACACTGATATTTTGCAATATTTTAGACAATATTGTACCAAGGCAAATTTTAAGAAAATAGACTTACTTATTTACTGAATCAAAATTAGTCTCTGTGGGTGTTGAATTGAAATCAAATTTCTGTTAAATAGGGCCCCAAGAAATCAATTGTAACCAGCAGTTAATGACCAGTTTGCTAACAGCTTGAGGCAAAGCCAAGGGCAGTTAACACTTGAACAAATTAGTTGTTAACTGTGCTAATGACTGATTTTGCAGGGATTATTGCTATTATAAACAGTCATCAATTTAGCTTTCCAGCGAGCCTTGAAAAGTTTGCAGTCCCCCCCAAAAATATTTATGCTCACAGTTTGATATTTTGTTCTCTAGTCAATAAACAGTCAAAAACTACACAATGCTGTTTTTCCAGCTTTCTTCAAGGTACAATTAGTAGGAGGCTTTTTTCCTATATATATATGCAGTATATGCCTGAAGGAATGTATGTCTGGATTTACATACATTTATATATTGAAAGATAATTTCCCCTCTACTATTATATATTTATTTTTAACGTTGATATACAGACATTATATTAAGTGAAATATGTATTTTAAAATATTTAGAATAAAATAGTCCTATACAGTAACCACTTAATTGAAGACAATTACAGTTTATATTTATAAGCCTTTCATAAAACTTATTTTGATATTAATATCAGATATTTATATTGAACTTACTTATTTTAATTTCTTACTTTGATATTGCTTTGATCATTCAAAAAGTGTTATTTTGTTGTTGTTGTTTGGTTTGTTTTGTTTTTCGAGACAGTGTTTCTCTGTAGCTTTGAAGTCTGTCCTGGCCCTAGCTCTTGATGACCCAGCTGACCATGAATTCACAGAGATCTGACTGCCTCTGCTGTCGGAGTGTGCTGGAACAAAAGGTGTACACTATCCCGCCCCAGTAATCGTTGAAAATTTTTGACATGAAATATTTGAATGCTTTTATAAAATTTTTATTTATTTCAGCATGGATCACGGATTAATTGTACTTTTCTATTTCTAGCTTATTTTGTAAGCTATATATGTGGTCATTATAAACTTCAAATTGGATATTTTGACATACATTATGTCAGCAATTACTTTAGATTTATTATAGTCTGTTTATTTTTAACACAGAACATGAAACTACATGAATTTCATGTTCCTGTTAAATATGATTCTCATTTTTAGAATTTACTCCCATCAAGTAGTTAGTTCTACTCATCCACTTACTGTATTGTGGCAAACTATAGCTCAGATTAAATTTTGATTCTTTAATAACTAAATCAAAATGAAAAATAAATGTAGACCTCACTCCTAACCTTTTCTTTAATATCAAAATAATGTAACATTGGGTTGAACTCTATTTTTCCAAAACCTTATAGGGCAACAGGATGGCTTCAGACTTATATTTCTATTTTGCGTGTTGAAGTGCTCTGTCTTAACTGAAACTTACTGTCTTTCTCTTAAATTAGACTGTAGAAATTGTTCTTCTTTAGAGAACTTTATTGATGACTTTATTCTAATAACCTTCAATTTCTTTGACCTTCAGGTTCTCATTTTCTAAAATTACTTTGTCTTTGAACTTAGTAGCTAAGATAGGGGAAGACATAATTTCTAGTGTTGATGTCATGATCACCCAGGTTATTTTGGGATACATGTGAAGGGAAATCAACAATTTGGGATTCAAAGCATGAGTAACATTCTAAAATGACATTTGGTGATGTTTAAGGTTCACTTTAATCCTTCATCAATGATGATTTAAAGCAAATGAGAAATCTAAAGAAGTTGATTGCAGATTATTGGAGTAATTATTTGTTATGCCTAGTAAACTTGCTAAAACCCTTTAGGCCTGGGTCTCTTTTCCTTTGGTTATGATAGAATAGGTAGTGTGTTTTTCATCTATCAGTCAGTAGACTAAGCGGTCTTATTCAATTAACTATGATAATGATGAGTTTGTTGTACCCATTTAATTTCTGATGTCTAGTATTTAAACAAAAAGGAGGATGGGGTTCCCATCTGCAAGTATGTATGGCAACTCAGGTATTCTTTGAATGTGTCAATCATTGGACACCATAAATGAACATCAAGTACTGTTTTCTTCACTTTTCTTGAGAAAAAAAAAGACATTGTATTTAATACAATTTCATCAAAGATTTCCTTTTTTGAGTAGAGAAAAAGCAAAGAAAACACAGTTTTCTTTATAAAACTTTATAAACTTGCTACCAGGAGAATATTATTTACCTATTAACGCACGAGTTGTCAAAAGAGGATAAACTGCCTTTATGTTGAATTTGTTCTACATTAAATACAAGCATGTGACATTTTATTTTAAGTGTCATTTCAGTGATTAAAGATGAACTCGTGTGTGGTCTGTGACCTTTTGTAAACAGCAGTATTGAAACATGAATTCAGATTATCACTAGAGAAAAATAGATTACCTATCTAAGTGATGGTGTCTTTCATCTAGATTTGAAGTCTGTTCAGGTGCCCATAAAATAAAACAATTTTTCATCTTGAGACAGTAGATTGAAATGAGAAAATAAATAAATAAATAAATAAATAAATAAATAAATAAATAAATAAAACAGTCATTGATTCTTGCATTTAAAGGAAAATATTGTAGTCAGTGTTTCACTTTAACTAATGATACCTATGTTTAAATGTTATAATTTTTAAAGTAAAAAATATATGTTAGGCATAAAAAAGTATTCATAATTTTGTATAATCTCAATTTGCAATGTCATTGTATCTATGATATGTCACCTTATTTATGTTATCTAGAATGACCACAAACTTGGAATCTTGCTACTTCAGTGTCTACAATGTTGGAGCTACAGATTTACATCATTTTCATTGGTGATATAACAACTGTGTGGGTCTCCATGGTTTAGGGCACTGGAAATCACTCCAGAAAACTGAAATGTAAATCCTAAAATGAATATGGCTACTTACTAACTTCTGTAACTTCTGTCCCAGTGATTGATAGCCATTTATGATCTTTTTCTCTCTGAAAATTGCACACATGTTATATACAGACAAATTATTCTGGCAAATAATCCAAAAAAAATTTAACTTTCTTCTAAATAATAACTTTCTTTTTTTAGGGTTATTTTTTTTGTTTTCTTTGTCTTAACAACATAGACTTTGTTGTATTTGGGGGACCTAAATTTCTCTAGTTAACGGATTTATTTAACTTTTTTTCCAAATCTTTCATTTATAACATAGAATTAATAATGTTAGAAACATAATCATATAACATTCACATACCAATTATTTGCTCTTTTATAAAAAATAAGCAATTCCTCAAATACAGTTTAAAGTTATTTAAGAGGCTGGATGGTCATGGTGCATGCTTTTAATCCCAGCACTCGGAAGGCAGAGGCAGACAGATGTCTCTGAGTTTGAAGTCAGCCTGGTCTACAAGAGCTAATTCCAGGACAGGCTTCTAAGCTACAGAGGAACCCTGTCTCAAAAAACCAAAAAAAAAATGTATTTAGGATACTTCAATTTCAAAGTATTTAATTATGTTAAATTCCTCTTAGACAATCCAATTTTGCCTGATCCCTCAACTTCTGAGTGTGAATATCTTCAGTCAAATTGACTCTCATGCTTTCTATATGAAGAGATACCTTCATGAAGATTGCTCATCATTTTCTGTTTCCATACACTCCTTTTGAAAAATGTTTGTTCTCTATTGCATCATAACTAAGATTGTTAAAAAAATTAAAGAAAAGAGGAGAGAAAGAGGAGGGTAGACAAGGAGGAGAAGCAGATGGTAAAACGACAAACCTCTGTGGGTATTTTTAGCTGCAAATGTTCCTTGAAATTGTGTTTAATATGTATCCTTGTATGATTCATAAATTTGGTTACAATATAATTCCATAAAATTTTGAACACATATTTTGTATAAAAAAAACAGTGAAAGATATCTATGAGCAAATTAGACACATAGAGTAGCATGTCTGCTTCTCAAAATCCATTTTGCTTACAGCACCATCACAAAATAAGCCATTTAAATACACATAAACCACACATCTTGGAAGGAGGCTGTTAAACCCTTTACTGTGAAGTGCTAAGAAACTACTTATATGAAACGGATCACAAGAAAATGAAAATGCTTATGACACCATAATTTCATTTTTGTTCTCTCCCCTTTTTTGATCATCAGTTAGTTTAAGAAAGAGAATGTGGTTATGGAGCACATATGCCATATATTAAATAAGGGTCAATGGAATATTTTTGGCAAAATTCACAATGTCTTGATCAAAAGTAAATATTCATATAAATACTATAGAACATAAAATGTGTGTTTCTGGTAAATTTGCTTGAAATGATCATTATATTTGCCATTAAAATTACATTACATAATAAGAATATGTGGATTGTTTATCTTTACAAATTTATTATATTTTTACATAGAATAATATCAAATCAAGTGGGAAAAATAATCTGACATGTCAATAAAGACACTATAGAATGTAATAAAGTAACTTTATGTTGCAATACATTTTCCAACAGTGTTCTTTCTTGTTAAACATTATATTCTGATTGTCCAAGGCAGAGTTCCTGTAAATATCCAACCTCCAAATGACAAAATCCATATATAAAAAAATAAACTCTCATGCATGTTCCTCTATTAGTTTGTCACATGACAAGTGAACCCCATTTAATAAATGAGTCATTGAGACTGCCAACAAGATGGACAAAAATATTATTTTATTGCATTTGCTTTCATAAAATTGAAAATAATATGGCTACTTTTTTTCAGATATTGATTTCCATAAAGCACATTGTACTTTTAAGACACAAACTTTTTTATTCAGGTTAGTTAAATTAGCCCACTCAGTCTGCATTGTCAAATACTATATTTTGGGATAACTATTCAAATTTAATATTTCTGCTTCTTTTCTTGCCTCTTGTTATGAAATATTAAATTTATCTATCAATCTATCATCTATCTTCCTTCTTTCTCTCATCTCTCATCTCTCTATACGTGTCCTACAAATTCAGCTTTTCATATTTTATATGATTTGCTCATTTGTGTATTCAACATCCTTTACCTTATGAAAAATTTAACACACAGTGAATTAAATTTTCAGGTAATAAGTAGAAATATAAATGCAAACAGGGTTTTTATAAAAGTAGATTTTTCAGGAACATCACACAATTTATTCCATGATCTTTAATTAAATCGGCACTAGAAATGTTCGAGATGTTAATGAGCCCGAATTTCTTTTATCTTTTATTTTGACCTTCAAGTGAGACATTTATTCCTTAGAAAAGTCATTAAGAATGCAGATATGTGAAGACATTCAATTTTAAATAAAATGTGTCAAAATGTAGTATATTAATTGTCGTCTTTCATTTAAAACTGATCTATTATGCTCAGTCTGAAGAAATAATACATAATTATTCTTCAGCATATCATTCTTTGTGGTTTTCTATTAGCATAATTTTGGAGTAAAAGTGTAGAACATCAGCTTCAAATTTGAGTGACAGTAGAAGTGTAAATGATAGCCTACATTATCAAGCAGCATTCCACTTGATATAAAGTTCTTAGAGACAGGCACTTTTAGAGAAACCATGAGCTTGTCAATCAAAATTCCTGACAGTGTCCTTTGCTTTACAGAAGCTTCTCAGTTTCAGTAGGTCCCATTTATTCCCAAAATTCCTCTCCTTTTTCACTGGATTATCACCTGGATAATCTTAAAAATCCTTTGCCACAGAAGTGAAGTGTAGTTCTTTCTGATTTTATTTTTAACAAAATCTATGAAGACCTCTCATAGACAAATTTATCTTATCCTATATTTTTAATATCACTGTCCTTATGTCTTATGTTTGAAGAGTGGTGCTGTTTTATGATGAAGATAAAATTGTTCTGAATGATAAAACTGTCCTTTTTAAACAAAGTTGTCTAACTAAGATATTGTACAAAATATTTCTATAAAATGATACACCTGAAATTGATCAGCTGTCAAATTATTTGAAAGCCAAAATTTGTAGTATCTCAAAAATTGGAAAGGATCTGAATCAGTATAAATATTTATAACTAGAAGCTGAGACAATGAGTTGGGAATCAGGAAATGATGACAATCACCTGCTCTAGATAAATGGTTTGTATATAATTTTTACCCAATTTTTAGATATTAAACATGATAATTAAATGACTACATCAAGAATTCAGAGAATTACACACTCCCAAGAAAGGCAAGATGTTGACATCTCTTACTAAGCAGGTATTGTGTGTTGACTTCACAGTATTGCTTTTTTTCTTAGGACTATGTGATAGTGAAAATAAACAGTCTTCCTGGACATAGTTTTCTGGAGTTTTAATTAATAGAGAGCAAAGATTTTTAGATATAATGCACATGAATATATAATCAGAAATCATAAGTGCTAAGCAATGAATGGATAGCATATTATATAAAATCTAAATTATGCTGATGTTTAAGATGAAACAAAAATAAAAACTGATTGAGATCCAAACCAAAATGGAAATATAAATGACCAAGACTTAAAATCAAAGTTAAATGTTATATTCCTGAAAATTAGAACTGTGGAAATCTCAACATGGCCAGATCATAAAACATAGAGAAAATTTATTGTGAGATTGGGTTTAAATGTGTTGGAGATTTCTGTTTCTATTTCAGGATGTCAACACTATGATCTTAGGGTCAGGTAAAGGCAGAAAAGGAGGTCAGACACCTTTAATCTGATTCTTGACTTTTTTCTTTCATATTTGAGAAAATGTGCCTATAATAAGGACTAGCACTTCACGGTGTTTTTGCCTTCTTTTTGGCTCTAGAACTCAGTCATTAAACAACATTTGTTATTTATTTATTTTATGTAGATATCAAAAGTCCTTTTCTTATTATATAGCAATTAAAATAGATTTTCTTTTAGTAAAAAACATACCTATGCTTTGGAAAACAAAATGAAACAAGATAAATGTGTTTAATCTTAACTTTCTATTTTGCATAGGTTACCCTTAACTATTGTTACTTTATCCCTGTTTTTCAATTCATAGTATTAAAATATTTTAATCCATAATATCAAACAGAATGATCATCAAGAATTTGTCCAGCATCCATATTTATCAACTTCTTGGCTACTACTGTAGTGCTTTTCATATATTGAGGCTAAGGACACTAGATATACATTTTCAAATGATGAAGTGACCTCCACTTTCTGTTTCAATATTTTTTAAAATCTCTCAAAAAGATTATATGTTAGAAGTTTTGTATTCCCTGTGCCAGCACCCCAGCTCAGAGGTAGGATGTCTTGGTGTTGGAGAATTATCTGTATTCTGTCAATCATGTATTTTAATAAAACGCTGATTGGCCAGACAGGAAGTATAGGCCAGTCAACCAGACAGGAAGTAGAGGTGATGCAATGAGAACAGGAGAATTCTGGGAAGCAGGAAGCTTCCTCTGCCATTCCTGTGCAGACCACCGAAGAGGCAGCATTTAACTTGCCCAGCTGAGAAAGGTACTGAGTCATGTGGCTAATGTAGATAAGGATAATGGGGTAACATAAGTTATAAGAGCTAATAAGTAGTCTGACCTAATGGGCCAATCAGTTTATAACCTAATGTAGACTCTGTGAGATTTTCTTTGGGATTTGCCGGTTGTGGGGTACTGGGCGGGACAGAAACCCCAATAAACCGGCCCTTATGTTACAATGTCTTGCAAGTCATTTCATCACGAAGCCTTAAACTTGAAGAATGAATTAGTTAATTTGTTAATTTCATTGCGCCTTACTAGGAGGAGGTAGTTTATTAGGACATACCTTCAAAGAATGCTACTTTGTTGCCTACTTCTTCTGTCTCATTCTATCTGCTTCCAGAAGCCATGAGTAGAGATGCTTTGTTTTTTTCAAAATGCTAGCTAACGTGATGTTCTACTTATATAGTTTAAGTAAAAGTGTCCCTGACTAAACCTGCTGAAAGCCAACAGTGCACTAAAATAAATATTTCTTTCCTTTAAACAAATTCATGAAATATTTGTTAGAGCACTGAAAATTTGACTAGTATGTAGTCTTAGAAAGATTGAAAGACCTGCAATGTTTCTTTTAAAGGTGTTGGTTTATTATTTTTGAACCTGAGAGAGAGTTTTGATAAGCTTAAACAGAATATATATATATGGGCTAACACAAACATTTATACCACCCAATGTACATAAATTTATACACATCATGTTTAATATTACATTAGACTGAATCCTGAAGATATAATATATCGAAGACTGTCGTGGGTGACTGCCAACCTCTACCTTAAAAAATTTAGCTCTCCCTTGCATGATTCCAGATGGCACATTGACAGTGTACCCTCACCCACAAGGGGGATCAGAATAAGGCACTGTAATTTCCAGTTTCCCTCTTTCAGGTGAGGACTCTATGTGTAGCCTTGGGAGGAGCTACAGTAGGTGAAAAACAGTGAAGACTAGAACAGAATCTCCGTTTATATAGCTATGGAGAATCCCTCAATAGTGTTTGCTAAGTCTTTCTAGGATTAACTGGTTCTGGGGAGGAATGTACATATGGTTACCTTGGACTCTCCAAAACACCAAAGGCTATTGCCAAAGCCATCATCCTGATGTTAAGGTCCTACTGCTGAAGACATGATTAATTATTTTGTTGATTATGGATAAATCAAGCTGAGTTCCAGCAAGAAGCTTTACCCTTACTAACTAGTCTTCTTGCTTCTAAGATGTACATGATACCAGAGGAGAAAAAGAAATGATAATTTTGCCGATCTATAAAACCTTACAACAGGGACTTGCTCACTAGATATAGTGGTAAAAATATTGCACAGATATTATTTAGGTAAGCAACCACTTTATGACTGAATTTAAAGCCCATTCCATGAGATGGAAACCACGCCTGCCACTGATAATGTGGCCAAGAATTCGTGTCTAGATTGATCCTACATCTTGGGGAGTAAGTAAAGTGCATTTATTCAGCTCAAGTATTATAGAAATAAAAAAAACAAATCTTAATAAAATACTGATATATCCATAGAACACAGGATTCCTCAGTGTACACCAGAAAGCAGTTGTCTTTCAGGGAATGGCAATTGATACAGAGAACCACAGCTGATTAATTTTTGATCAATCTTTTTCATCCTAAGATCAGAGCTCTCTGAGGTAGAGGAATGGAAAGTATATAAAAACCAGAGATTGTAGATCACGCCGTTAAGTAAGTATCATACAGACACAAAAGTATTGATGCACATGCGAAATCATAGATACTGTGAAGACACACAGAAGTCTTGTGCAGGCTCAAAAGGGACAAAATTACAACACTGAGAAAGGGACAAAAATTCCACCCATAATCTAGAATTTTACTTGTGATGGATACCTGCTGGGAATGGGAAAATTAGTTTTCTCCAGTGGGGTGTCACTGAATATATTAACCACACTCCAGACCACACTATTTGATCAGATGTGTTGGACTAGAAGTCCAAACATCAGGAAGGAGTTGCTCCAGACACTACTCTCATAACCAAAATTGATGCAAAAGCAAGAGGATTTTTATTCTGTCATGACAGGGCCCTTCAGGTTCGGGATATGAAGGACATCCGATAGCTGTTACAGTCCATCTTTTAAAGCAAAAAGCCACAGGCACAAGTGGGGAAAAAGTAGGTTGTTTTCCAACTTATTGGATTGACTTATTTAAAAGCTCACTAGCAGTGATTGGTCTATTCAGGGCAGGAGAATAGCTGTGTGTGGTCACATGAGATAAAAGGAGAGCATCTGTGGCTTTCCTGACTTTGTTCAGGTGACTAAATCAAACATCAGGAACTGAGTTAACATCTGTGGGTTGTCTTTGCCTTAATTCCCAGAATGGATTTATGTTTGAAGATTATTCACAAGGACACAGGAGGATGAGTAGTCCAGCATGTGTGTGTGTATGTGGTGGTGCGGGGGCGACTGTCCCATTTCCAAGAGACAGTGAGCATAAGGTTTTAGAAAAATGCCTTAGGGTGGAAGGGGCTTACAAATGCATTTAGAGTCTTTCAGATGTAGTTGACCAACACAAAGTGAACTTCATGCAATTTTTGTTTTGCTCTTTCTTGTCTTATTGGTTTTCTTTTCTTTCATTTTTTGCCTGTTTATGTTTTGTTAATTTTTTATTATTCATTTATTTATAAAAATTTCCACTTCCTCCCCTCCTCCCAATACCCTCCCATTCCCCCCACTCCCTCTTCTCCTCCCTCTCCAGTCCTAAGAGCAGTCAGGGTTTCCTGTCTTGTGGGAAGTTCAAGTTCCTCCCACCTCCCTCCAGGTCTAGGAAGGTGAGCATCCAAACAGACTAGGATCCCCAAAAGCCAGTACTTGCAGACGAAACAAGACCCAGTGCCACTGTCAATGGCTTCTCAGTCAGCCCCCATGTCAGCCACATTCAGAGAATCAGGTTTGATCACATGCTCATTCAGTCCCAGTTCAGCTGGCCTTGGTGAGCTCTCATTCGATCAGTCCCCTTGTATCAGTGGGTGAACGCACCCCTCGCGGCCCTGACTTCATTTTTCATGTTCTCCCTCCTTCTGCTCCTCATTTTGACCTTGGGGGCTCAGTCCAGTGCTCCAATGTGGGTCTCCGTCTCTATCTCCATCCATCGTCAGATGAAGGTTTCCTCTGATCCTGCCTTCCTTGCTCACATTCTCCTTCCATCTGCTTCTCAAATGGACCTAGGGAGTTAAGTCCAGTGTTCCAATGTGTGTCTCTGTCTCTATCTTCACCCATCGCCAGATGAAGGTTCTATGGTGATATGCAAAATATTCATCAGTATGGTTATGGGCCAAGGCCAGTTCAGGCACCCTCTTCTCTGCTGACCAGGGAACAATCTGGGAACCTCTCCTTGGGCCTGGGAACCCCTCCAGAATCAAGTCTCTTGCAAACCCTAAAATGGCTCCCTTAGTTTATCTTATTTTAGTTTTGTTTTGCTTTCTCAAGACAGGGTTTCTCTTTTCTTTCTGTAGTCTTGGCACAGAAATAGCTCTGTAGACCAGACTTGCCTAAAACTCACAAAGATCGGTCTTCCTCTGCCCTCCAACTGCTAAGATTAAGGACATGTGCCACCATGGTCCAGCTTGGTGTAGTTTGTTTGTCTGTTTTGCTGTTGTTATTCTGTTTTCTATGATACACACACACACACACACACACACACACACACACACACACACAAACTCATATACACACAGAAAGGAAAAGAGCGACTGAGAGAGAACATGAAGTTGGCAGAGCATTGAGGTGGAGGAGATGCACAGGAATTAGGAGAAGGCAAAAAACATGATTAAAATAGATTAAACATAAAACATTTTTAAAATAAGAATTGAAAACCTATGTCTTATTACTAAAATTACAGAGTGAATTTTATCTCTTTCCATTGGAATCTGTCTCTAAATATTATGCTGTCAGGTCCTTTTTAAAAAACATTCCATTAAACAATCACAAAGCAGCTCCATCAATAGACTGTGTGTGATGGTGTGTGTGTGTGTGTGTGTGTGTGTGTGTGTGTGTGTGTACAAGAAAGAGAGAGGAAAAGATATTATCATTTCTTCATCTAAATAAAAGCATTCATAAATTAAAAGTTTTGCTCATAGAATTTCTTAAATTTATCCTTTTCCTGTTGTCAATATATCACTTATCAGCATAACATAAACATCATAGTTAGGCTCACAATGACATTTTACTTGTGTGTCTTATGTTTCTGCTGAAATATCTATCTTCTCACTTTTTTGCATAGTAACATGGAACATTTTAAATATTTTTGTACCTTCAAGATCTGTGTTTACCAGCTATAACAAGATATAAATTGCAACTCTAATGTAGAGTAATGTAAAAACTGGTATATATGTCATGCCTTTAGGGCACTGAGAGTTAACAGCAGCAAAAAACAAAAATAAAAACAAAAAAACAACAACAAAAAGACCTCAGACACACAATATGACCACAGCAGAATTATGGCTTAAAAAGCAAACTCAAGATAGGTAAACTTTTAATCTAATTTTTATTCTTTCCTTATTTCTTTATATTATACTTTCAATATGTGTAATAATAATCATAATAAGCAATTTTAAATTTAAATATTATTGGGGTCAAAGTTGAAATTATTTTAGTAGGAACGTATTTGAACTTCTTCTAGAGTTCAGCAACAATAATATACTAGTTATATCTTGCTGAAAACAAGATTTTCTTTTTTTTAAGAAAATATGCTATATTTTTTCTCGTTTTACATACCCATCCCAGTTCCAACTCCCTCCACTCCTCCCATTTCCTTCTCCTACCCCTAACCCCCATCCACTTCTCAGAGAGGGTAAGCCACATTGCTCTGGGGAAGGTTAAGCTCCTTCCTATTATATCTAAGCTGAACAAGTTATTCATCCAAAGAGAATAGGTTTTCAGAAAGCAAGTACAAGCAGTAGGAATACATTCCGGTGCCACTGATAGTGGCCCTGCAGTCTGCCCAACCATACAATTGTTACCACAGTCAGGGGCCCTAGGTTGGACGTACTCTCTTTCATTCCGTGTCTTGCTGGAGTTGGTGTACTCCCATTAGCTTCGGTAAACTGTTTCAGTGGGTGAATGGATCATGGTCTTGACCTATTTACTCATATTTATGTTCTCACTTCTCCCACTCTTCAACTGGACTTTGGGAGCTTAGTTTAGTACTCTTATGTGGGTCTCTATCTGTTTCCATCAGTTGCTGGATGAAGGTTCTATGATGTTATTTAAGATAGTCATCAGTCTGACTATAACACAAGGTCTGTCTGGGCACCCTCTTCTCTATTGCTTAGGCTCTTAGCAGGGGTCATCCTTGTGGGTTCTTGGGAAATTCTCTAGTATAAAGTTTTTTGCTAGCCCCATAATTGTTCCCTCAATCAAATTATCTCTTTCCTTGCTCTCATCTCTTTATTTCCTCTACCTGGAATTCCATTCCCTCAAGTTCTCCTCTACGTTCCCCTTCTCCCCTCGTCTTTCCCTTCCACCCTCCCTACTCCACTTTCCAAGGAGTGAAACCTAGTCACCTGGGCCTCAATCACCATCATCATTTCTCTTCCCAACCTGCCACTTAACTATTTCAGTGGGAAGGCTGACAACATTAAAAAAACCTTGATGTTTCAATTAAAAGTGTTTCTACTGAGAAAAGAGTTTTCTCTTGAGTTTTGTTTTCTGAAATATATTAGCTCTTTACAAAACGTATACTTATTTATTATATGCCTACAATGTCTAAAGTATCTTTCAAAGGCAGGCATTCTTTGATTAGATGTTATAAATTAATACTAAGTTTTCCAAATTAGTAAACATAGCAATGAATTTGCCTACAGCATTTGTATAATACTTGGCTCTTATAATCAGCCAGATAAATAGTTCTTTTATCCCTGTGTGTATTATATACATTTGCATGTGAATATAAATATAAAAAGAAATAGAGTTTAAAATATTGACAACACAATATTCCTTCATGCTATATTGCAATGTTAGTTAAAATGTTGTTTATCTAATTCATTTGCTCTCAAGACTAACAATTTTTTTGAAGACACGTAAAAGAGCTGACTAGTTACTTACTTCTGGGGCTAAACAGGAATATTCTTGTCTATAACTTCTCATCTTTCTGGTTTTCAATTCAAAAGTATATACCAAATCCCAGTATCTCAAATAATTTTTTCTACTTAGTATCCTAAGTGATTTCAAACAAAATTAAGTCTAATAAGCACATCTCCCACTCTCGTGTTTTGAGAGATTACTACAGTTCTCTAGAAAGCCCTATAGACAGAGTAAATACTGCTTCATTGTTTAATAGTCGTGTTTTGCCAGATTATATCTTTATGCTTGAATGTATCTATACATTCATGTGTCACAAATGTCTATATTTAACAGTGAATATAAATAAGATAAACAACTATAATTACAAGTTGTGTGCTTAGTGTTTATATATCTCCACTTCGCCAAGCTCTTTGTGCCTTTAAGCATGCCCACTACAAAGCATTTTAAGCAGCAACTAAAGGTAACAATTCATGGATGAGAAAGAAATAGGCTCAAAAATGTGTAGTCACATCTTTACTTTAATCCCAGTATGCATTAAAATTTATGGCCATGTAAGAAAATCTAGAGTATAGGCTGAAAATGTGGATGCCCGGTATAATGCAAATGTATCTGTGAGCAAAGAAGGTAATTAGAAATAATATGTTACTTACTAGAAAAGTTGGCATTCTCTGCATGGCATATGTTTATTGATTTGTACTTATAAAATATTGTATTAAATATTAATTGTGAATATGTTTATTAATTTTTAAATGTTATTTTGCATACCAACCACAGTTTTCCCTTCTTCTCTCCTCCTGGTCCCTTTTCTGTCCCCAGTAAAGGTAACACCTCTCATGGGAGTCATAAAGCATAGAATATCAAGTTGAGGCAGGACCAAGCTACTCCACACCCTGCATCAAAGCTGAGCGAGGCATCCCACCATAGGGAATAGGTTTCAAAAAGCCAGCTGATGCACCAGGGACAAATCCTGGTCCCACTCCTAGGACTCCCACAAACAGATCAAGCTACACAATTGTCACCCACATCCAGAGTGCCTAAGTCAGTTCCATGCTGGCTCCCTAGCAGTCATTCTAGAGACCATGAGCTCCCAGGAGCTTGCATCAGTTGTCTCTGTGAGTTTCTCTATCGTGACCTTGACCCCCTCCCCTTGCTCCTGTAGTCCCTCTTCAATGGGATAGCAAAGCTCCTCCCAGTGCTTAGCTGTGAATCCCTGCATATGCTTTCTTCAGTTACTGGGTTAAAGCTAGTATGACAAATAGGGTAGTCACAAAACTGATCACAGGAAAAAGGCCTAAAAAGGATGCATGGATCACCCTGGAAAGGGGAAATGGAAGAGATCTCCTGGGTAAACTGGAGATGTGAGGGGGTTGAAAGGAAGGGTTGGGGAATAGGAATATGAGGTATCAACGTAGCCCTTTTGGGGAAGGGACTGAGGGACAGCAATGAAAGAAATATTTTGACAGACAGGTTCCTTATGGGATTAGGAAGAAACCTGGTGACAGGAAAACTCCAAGGAATCCAACTTTGGTCAAGAACAAGAGATACAGGGGAATGTTTTCATTGACACTACAGGAATAGGAAGAACAGAGAGTCACATTCAAATTCTGAGCTCAATGTTCAGTGGTCTAATGAGCACAAGAAATTAACATAGCTATCAGGCCCTCAATTACTTCATCCAGAAATCATGAACTACTCCTAATGCAAAATGTTATTATGGATTTTCTGTCTGTGATATACGATATGTTTCATGATTATAATTCAAACATAATTATCCCAAATAGGCCTTCTTATAAATTAAAAGGAAAATGAACAAAGCTGAAATCTAAAGAACATTATCTCTTAACTTTAAGTATCTTCTTAGAATACATAGAAGTGTTATATATGTCAGTAAAATAATGTTCATCATTCAAATTACCCTGTTTAATGTATTTTGGAACCATATTTAAGCTTATTTATTGCTAAATAAAATAGAACATCTGAATAATTGGCTTAGAAATGAAAACATTCCCCTGTATCTCTTGTTCTTGACCAGTTCTATTCAATTGCTGACGAACCACTATTATACAATGAAAATACTAATTTATGTGCAAGACTTGATATTTATTGTTTCATCTTATTATAAGAAAAGTGTTAAGCTTCACCTAAAACAAATATGTATCCCCAAAAATAACACAAACAAATTATCTTTTCTGTAATTAAAAACTTTTCAAACTGAGATTATGAAGCTTAAGCCTGAATCAAAGTTATTCTCTGTCCAATTGACAGCTCCGTCTGGTTACATAAACTGTTTTCATTGTGGGGCACTTGGTTTATGGAAACTGAAGTCTCTATATATTCTTTAAGTCAAACTACTTGAAAATTTGTTGAAAAACTCTTATATTTCAAGGAATAGCAAACAGTGCCTGAGTAAATTACGGTTTATATTCACTGATTAAAAGATTTCCAGGTACAATGCATAAAATCTGTTCATTTAGTATTATTGATTTTTCTTAAAGAATCAGGGTGATACGAGGGCAGGCACATTCAAAAGAATTTAGAGGTTTTATATGAAATAATTTAGAAAATGACATGTTAAATTTGTCTTTTCTGTAGATAAGTAAAGCAATTGTGGTGGTTTTAATGGGTTATGGCCACCATAGACCCATGGGTTTGAATGCTTAGACCATAGAAGTAAAACTAATATGAGGTGTGGCCTTGTTGAAGTAGGTGTTGCCTTGTTGGAAGAAGTGTGTCACGGTGGAGATATTCTTTGAGGTCTTATATATGCTCAAGCCCTGCACGGTTTGGCAGTCTCTTCTTGTTGCCTATAAATCAAGATGCAAAACTATCAGCTTCCTCTTCACCATCACATCTACACGCTACCTTGTTTCCCTTATGATAATGATTGCCTAAACCTTTGAACTGTAAGCCAACCTCCATTAAATATTTTCCTTTAAAAGAGTTGCTATGGTCATTGTGTCTCTTCATAGAATTAACTAAAATAATAACTTTATCAATGTGAAGCAGTCATAAGCTCTAACACTAATGTTCCTTAGCATTATATACATGTCTGCCCCCACATATTTCTATGGATATGATATATGAACTGATACAATTGTACCATGTTATTCAAAATCAGTGAGAAATTCAATAGTTAAAATAATTTCCAAAGGCATATGTGTTAGAGAATAATTTCCTAAATATAGATATGAATAACTTGTATAGTATGGCCTAGGGTAACAATTCTAACAGATATAATTATTTGCATATCAATTTTTTCTTACAGATTGATAAAACTAAACAAAGCTTAATTTCAAAGATACATACCACAGCATAACACATGCTAGAACAAATACTGTGTTTTCAATATTAAGAATTCTCTGAATCTGACCCATAGTGAAACAACAAAGAGATTGTTTTAAAGATCAAAGAAAAATAAACCATTTAAACTTTAAAAAATTCAAGATAAATACAATGTCAATATATATTTACTAAAGGAAATATACAGAAAGTAGTAATGTACAGTGGAATTCTGTGTATTTGATCCCCATCACTTGCAATTTCCTATGTATACAGGTAAGAAGGTCATTTCCAGGTTGATTTAGCCACTAGGATAAGAATCCTTTTACTTGACTGTTTTTAAGTCAAAGAAAATAATGTCTTGCTGGGAGATTCAGGCAGCAAACATTTCTTACTGATTTTCTTCCCTATTGTAGTGGCTCTGTTCTAGCATAGTATGGATGAAAAAGAGAGGAGTATCCTTCTCCAGAAAAGCCCCCATTAAGGCAAAATTTCTGTACATGGCATGATGGATGATTCGCTAGTAATGTAGCACCAGCTTTTTTCATAAAATGGTATTAGGCAATGTAGGCTGATAAATCAATAATTATGTCCCTACTGAGTACTGAAATCAAAAACAACAATGTCATTCTAAGAAAATTGACATCTTCCAACTCTTCAGTTTTGGAACTTTGTTTAAAATATTTTGAATTAAAAAAATGATACTACAATGAAAATCTTAGAACATATAATAAAAGATATTGATTTTACTTGATACAGGATATTAAGACACAGGATAAAGGACTCTGGTGAAATCGAAATAACGGAAAAATTGTATAAAAATATGGTGAAATCGAAATAACGGAAAATTTGTATAAAAATATAGTAATAAATGCATAGCTTGAAGAAAACTTCCTAAGCTAAGCTTAATTCTATCAGCAAAAGAATATCTTGTTTGCTTAACACTGTTAATGTGTAGAATTTGCTTGAGTGTGAATATATGTTTCTTCTTGGGATAATTTGATTTTCACCTATAATATGTAAAATGTTAATTATTTGAGGGATACATAAAACATGCAAGATTTTTACTTGTATTCAGTGTAGTAATTCTTGAAAAATAGAATGCAACCACATTGTACTTTTATATTTTCTGAAAGATTTTGCTTGGGTCTGTAAGTGGAAACTGCGTATTGGTTTCCCAGTCACCCAGACCCAAACAATCACACAGAAAGTAACTAATTACAATGCTGTTTGGCAGATGGCTCCGGTATACTTATATCTAGCTCTTACCAATCCATTACTATTAGTCTATGTATCTCTACAAAGCTGTGGCCTACTGTAAGTTTCTGGCATCTTTCTCCTTCAAAGCTATGTTGCATCAGTATGACTCTGCCAAATCTCTCTGAATATTCCTGTTTGGATTTCGAACCTGGCTTTATTCTTCCCTGCCATAGGCCAAAGCATCTTCTTTATTAACCAATGGTAATAAAACATATTCACAACATACAGAGGGAATCCCACATTAGAGGTCTATAAACTGAAGGAAAAGAATAACGATAGAGATAAGATGACTTATAAGAAAAATATCAAGAAAGTGAAAATCAGAATGAAAACATCAGAATGAGAGAGTGGGAGTTAGAAGGAAAACATTGAGAATAAGAGTACTAGGAAGAAAACATAATTAGGAAGAAGAGAACTATCAAGAGAGACTTATGGGACATTTCTGGACAAAGATTAAAAATAGAGAGAATATAGAAGGCAGAATTAGAATAAAATAAATAAATAAATAAATAAATAAATAAATAAATAAATAAATAACGGAAAGGTCTACAAGAAACCATCAGGAGAGTATGTGTGTGTGTGTTACTGTAAATCACTGTACTAAACAATCACTAAAGTAAATACAATTCATTAAATAAATGCAGTGTACATGAGTTTTCTTAATCAGACAGCATTTGCCAATCATAAGTGTGACCCTTTAGCAATGTAAATTTGTTGGAGGTTTGCTTTCCAGATTAATGTCACTAAAGAAATTGATAGGTCAATGTCCTTCCCCTGACAGTGTTAATCTAATCTGCTGTGGTTCGATGCAGAATAGAGAGCGTGATAACTACAGCACTGGAAATGGTATTATCACAATTTCTCTGCACTTTTAAACATATTCAGTGGTTATGAAGTATTAAAATGTATTTGTCAATAATATTACACTTTTCAAATTCATAAACATTAAATTTTATTTCCCATAAGTTTACTGGAGGAGAGTTAGTTAGTATGGTTTGACTAAATTCAATTTTTTATCATACATGAACAAATTGAGTTAACAAAATTTTAGGGTTTTTGTCTTTTCACACAATTATTAGACAAGTTATGACACTGATTATTTCAGATATGAGCACCTCATCTAAATCAGAATATCTTTGAGAAAATCAGTAGTGGAACTTTCTCAACACACACAAACACGCACACACACACACACATAAATAATCTGGCTATTTTCTCAAAACATATAAGAAAAATAATATCCAATTATTTAAAATATGTTTAAAAACCACAAAACAAAACTTAAGAACATGGTATCTAATATTGCAAGTTCTCAAAAAATTGTTTTCTCAAGTTGTACAAATGATCAAGAAATTTATAAAAATGTTAATCCTTGTAAACTAGCTGGAATCTGACTATCCATATTACAAGAATATTTTCTAATCCCAGTAAGAATTTTTTTCTTAAAAAGAAAACAAACTATCTCGTTTCATTATGCACACCAATCCAAGTTCCCACTACCTTCACTCCTCCCACTACCTCCCCATAGACTCTCACTCCACCCCCATCTAATCCTCAGAAAGGGTAAGGGACACAGCTTTGGGAATGTCCAAGGTCCTCCCTATTATGTATAGGCTGAGCAAGGTATCATTTAAAGAGAATAGGTTCCCAAAAAGCCAGTATATGCAGTAGGGATAAATCCTGGTGCCAGTTCCAGTGGTCGACCCACGGGTCTGTCCCAGCTGTGCAACTGTCAACCACATTCAGAGGGATTAGTTTGGTCCTGTGCTTGTTTCTTCCCATTCTGGCTGGAATTGTTGAGCTTCCATTTGCTCAGATAGACTGTTTCTGTTGGTGTAACCATCATGGTCTTGACCTCTTTGCTCTTATTTTCATTCCTTCCACTCTTCAACTGAATTTTGGGAGCTCAGTCCACTGTTCCAATGCAGTACACTGGTTCTGTTTCCATCTGTTTCCATCAGTGGCTAGATGAAGGTTCTATGGTGGTATTTAAGATATTCATCAGTCTGACTACAGGGCAAGGCCAGTTTGAATACAGTCTCCTCTATTTCTTAGGTTCTTAGCAGGGGTCATCCTTGTGGATTCCTTGGAATTTCTCTATTGCCAGGTTTCTGCTAACCCCATAATGGCTACCTCAATCAAGATATCTCTATATCCTCACTCTCTCTCTCATGTCTGTTTTTCCTCCTTCTCGACTCTCCTATTCCTCTAATTTCCACACTCCTCCCCTTCTTCCCTCTTCTTTCCCTTCTATCCTTCCTTTTCCTCCCACCCACATGCTTCCTATTTTATCACGTGATCTAGTCTGTTTCCCCTTTTCAGGGGGATCTATATATTTTTCTTAGGGTTCACCTTATAACTTAGCTTCTCTAGGATCCTGAACTATATGCTAAATATCCTTTGTTTATAGATAGTATCCACTTAGGACTGAGTACATGCTATATTCATCATTTTGGGTCTGGGTTACCTCACTCAGAATAGTGTTTTCTATTTCAATCTATTAGCATGAAAAATTTAAGATGTCATTGTTTTTTTATCACTGAGTAGTACTCTAATGTATAAATGTGTCACATTTTCTTTATCCATTCTTTGACTGAGGGTCATCTCGGTTATTTTCAGGTTCTGGTTATAGTGTTTCTATGAACATAGTTGGACAGATGTCTTTATAGTATGATTGAGGGTCTTTTATTGTAAAGAATCAAAATTATTTTTATTTTTTATTGATTTTATTGAGCTATACATTTTTCTCTAATTTCCCCTCCCTCTCTCTCCCCTCTCCTTCAACCCTCTCCTGTGGTCCGCATACTCCAAATTTTCTCAGGAGATCTTATCTTTTCCTACTTCCCATGTAGATTAGATCCATGCATGTCTTTCTTAGGGTCCTTATTGTTGTCTAGGTTCTCTGGGATTGTGATTTGTAGGCTGGTATTCTTTGCTTTATTTTTAAATACCATATATGATTGGGTACATATGATAATTGTCTTTCTGGGTCTAGAAATGTTCATCATCTTTAGTCACCAGAGAAATACAAATCAAAACAATTCTGAGATTTCTTCTTACACCTGTATGAATGGTCAAGATTAAAAACATTGATGACAACTTATGCTGGAGAGGTTGCAGGGTAAAGGGAATACTCCTGCATTGCTGGTGGGAGTGCAAGCTGGTACAGCCCCTTTGTATATTGGCATGATTTCTCAGAAAATTAGGAAACAACCTTTCTCAAATTCCAGCAATACCACTTTTGGGTATATATCCAAAGAATGCTCAATCATACCACAGGGACATGTGCTAATCTATGTTTGTAGTAGCATTATTTGTCATAGCCAGAATCTGAAAACAACCTAAATGCCCCTTGACCGAACAATGGCTAAGGAAAATGTGGTATATTTACAAATGGAGTACTAACAGCAGAGAAATATAATGACATCCTGAAATTTGCAGACAAATGAATGGAGCTAGAAAACATCATATTGGGTGAGGTAACCAAAACCCAGAAAGATTGAGCATCTTTTGCTCAATATTTTTCAAGAGTGGTACTGCTGGCTCCTGAGGTAGGTTGATTCCTAATTTTCTCAGAAACTGCCATACTAATTTCCAATGTGGTTGTATAAGTTTCTATTCCCACCAGCAATGAAGGAGTGTTCCCCTTACTCAACATCCTCTTCAGCATAAGCCATCATTGATATTTTTGTTCTTAACCATTCTGACAGTTGTAAGGTAGTATCTCAGAGTTGTTTTGATTTGTATTTTCCTGATGGCAAAGGATGTTGAACATTTTCTTAAGTATCTTCTGGTTATTTGAGATTCTTTTGTTGAGAATTCTGTTTAGATCTATAACGCATTTTTTAATTGGGTTATTTAGAATTTTTATGTCCAATTTCTTGAGTTCTTAATATGCTTTGTAGGTCAGTCCTTTGTCTGATATCGGGTCAGTGAAAATTTTTCCCATTCAGTAGGCTGCTTTTTGGTCTTATTGACTATGTCCTTTGCTTTACAGAAGCTTCTCAGTTCTAGTAGATCCCATTTTTTATTGTTGCTTTCAGTATCTGTGCTAATAGGGTTATATTTAGGAAGTGGTCTGTGCCCACGCATTGAAGACTACTTCCCACTTTCTCTTCTATCTGGTTCAGAGTGGTCAGATTTATACTGAAGTCTTTAATCCATTTGGATTTGAGTTTTGTGCATGGTGATAGATATGGATCTATTTTTATTCTCTACATGTTGACATCCAGTTATGCTAGCACCATTTGTTGAAGATACTTTTTTTCACCATTGTATAATTTTAGGTTCTTTATTAAAATACAGGTGTTCATAGGCATGTAGATTAATATCCGGGTCTTTGATTCAATTCCATTGGTCAACCTTGCTGTTTTTATGCCAATATTAAGCTGGTTTCCTTACTGTACCTCAGTAATAGAGCTCGATATCAGGGATGGTGTTGGCTCCGGGAGTTTCTTTATTGTACAGGGTTGTATTGGGTATTCTGTTTTATGGATGAAAAAATACTGGCAAACCAAATCTGAGAACACATGAACAAAAGCATCCACCATGATCAAGTCGGCTTCATTCCAGAGATACAGGGCTGGTTCAATATACAAAAATCTGTCAATGTAATTCATCATATAGATAAACTAAATAAAAAATATGATCATTTCATTAGATGCTGAAAAATCGTTGAATAAAGTCCAACACCCCTTCATGATAAAGGTATTAGAGAGGTCAGGGATACAAGGACCATATCTAAATATAATAAAAACAATATACAACAAACTGACAGCCAATATCAAATTAAATGGAGAGAAACTAAAAGAGATTCCACTAAAATCAGGAACAAGACAAGACTATTCACTTTCTCCATATCTCTTCAATATAGTTCTTGAAGTTTTTGGCTATAGCAATAAGACAACAAAAAGCGATTAAGAGAATTCAAATTGGAAAGGAAGAAGTCAAACTTTAGTTGTTTGTAGATAATACGATAGTATATATAAGTGACCCCAAAACTCTACTAGATAACTCCTACAGCTGATAAATACCTTCAGTGATGTGACAGGATACAAGGCCAACTCAAAAAAGTCAGTTGCTCTCCTATATACAAATGATAAAGAAACTGAGATGAAAATCAGAGAAACATAACTTTTCACAATAGCCATAAATAACATAAAATATCTTGGGTTAACACTGACTAAAGAAATAAAAAACCTATTCGACAAAATCTTTAAGTCTTTGAAGAGAAAAGTTAAAGGAGAAACCAGAAAATGGAAAGATCTCTCATGCCCTTGGATAGATATGATCAACATAGGAGTTAAAATTATTAACACTTAATAACAAATGTTTAGAATTGCATAGAATCCCCTTTAAACAAGAAAAGTTATAGTTTATTTATCATGGAAAACTAAATAGTCCTCAAAATACTATATAAAAATATTTAAATATCATTGAAAGATTATTATTTGATATTTTAAAAATTATTTTACCATTTGATGTGTTATTTGAATGACTAATTCAGTCATTTGATGGAATATATAAAAATTACACTGAATCAAAATTTTAGAAATATAAATTTGTATTATTAAATTTGAAAATTGTGAACTTAGAAATACTGTTGAATAATACATTTTTCTTTTTTATAATTCTTTGAGAATTTTGTACACTGTAATTTAATTATATTCATCCCTACATTTACCTTATGTCCTTCCCATAATATAGCATGCATCGACTTCCTATATATATCAATGCATCTTTACAACGTCAATATGCGCTGGGTGGCGGTAACCAATGCTTTAATCTTAGCACTCAGGAGTCAGAAGCAGAAGGAACTCTCTGAATTCCATCCAGGCCAACTTGATCTAAAGAGTAACATCTAGGGCTTCACAAAGAAAGTCATTCTCAAAGAATGCCACTTAATAAATTAATAAAATGTCAATATAACTATCTTGTAACATGAAGCCTTTATTTCCAAAGAAAATATGTAAAATTATTTTACATAGTGTGTAAAATCAAGTTATATGACTGCTTAATACTGAAAGGCAGAAAAGTCACTTCTGAGGTTAATTTATGGATATAAGGTAGGAGGTGTTAAAATGCTAAAGCATTTGAAGGCTTATGGTGCCATGGCAACTAACTTTTTTAAAAAGTCACAATAGACCTAATGAAATGCTAACTCCACAAGGAGCTAAGAAATCTGCAAATTGCAGACATTTAATTTTAATGCTTATTTAATTTCCTATAGGGCCCTGGTAATTTTTTAATTCTCTGTGATTAAATTCTTAAACCTACAAAATAAGAAATTGTAATAATTAGAATAAAATATTATAGACTTTTTCATAAATACTAAATAATATAATTATAATATTTTAGCAGCAGCATGAGCTTTAACACCAAATGTGTTTTGGTGTTAAATAGCGTTGTTGAATATTATAATATTTTTAAATGATAAATAAATACATATTTTAATGTATATGTACCATTCATTGAATATCTATTCAGAGCACGCACTGTGCTTCAATAATAATATCTAACATTTGTTGAGTAATTTTATATGGAACCTGTTGAGTGCTTTATATAATTATCATACCCTGCAGAATATCGCTTGGAGTGCATTTAATTGATTTCATTTTTGTCTGGTTAAAAAGGAGTCTCAAATAAAATCAACCTCCTCCCACTGTTGGATATATTTTTAAAAAGTAAATGTGAACTGCCTGCTTTTTTGGCATGACAATGGTACCCCAGCTTTTTTCTAAGGAAACCTCTGGCTCATGAATGAAACCTAGCAGGTTATCAAATATTGGTCTTGGCAAGCTGTTTATCTTTTAGGACCTTTTTGCTGTAATAATTAAATTTTTACCTCCTGTTTTGGTTGGTATGGTATGGTAGGTGAAATACAATTCCCTTCTTCTTCAAATTGCCTCACTTTAAATGCTCACATTCAGGGACATGTCCTCAGTTGGCTCTCCAGAAAAGCCCTCTTTGCAATCCAACCAGATTCTCTGAATGTGGCCGGATTCTCTGAATGTGGCTGGCCCGGAGTCTTTCTGAAAAGCCATTGACAATGGCACTGGGACTTGTTTCCTCTGCATATACTAGATTTTGCGGATCCAGTCTGTCTGGACACTCACCTTCCTGGACCTGGAGGGAGGTGGGAGGAACTTGAACTTCACACTGGGCAGGAAACTCTGACTGCTCTTAGGGATGGAGAGGGAGGAGGAGAGGGAGTGGGGGGAGTGGGAGGATGGTGGGAGGAGGGGCGGAAATGGAAACTTTTATAATTTAATAAAATTACAAAAAAATAAAGTAAACCAATTCTCCATCTTTATGGAGGCCTGCTAGTATTGTGACAGGAATCCTTGCATCAATTCTTTTTTGAATGCATAAACTATTAAACTCATTTCGCCATATCTGAACAGAAACGTAAAGAGGTATTGTGAATCCTATGATTTTAGTTTTTTTGATCATTTACACACGGATGTGCACGCGCGCGCGCGCGCACACACACACACACACACAATTATAGTGAGTTTCACAGCATTCCTTTTTTTCTCCTACCATTCTTTTCTCTTAATATCTCTTCTTTGCAATATGACCCCCTCCTACTTTGATTTACTCTCTTTCTCTCTCTCTCTCTCTCTCTCTCTCTCTCTCTCTCTCTCTCTCTCAGTGTTTATGTGTGTACTTGTGTATGTTTGCTGTTGAATTTTAATGTGAATGCTAATATGAACATAGGTAACAGGGCTGACAGGCATATTGACCTTTCCTGAAGACCCTTTCTACAGCTGACCCTGGTACAGTACCATCAAGGCCTGTACTTGTCTTTTCTTGCACACTTGTGACTTGGTTTTTTGATTCATTGCCCACCTTGTGGTCCACCATACTTGTGGGTCCTTAATCCATAAGGAATTATGATAGATGGGCCCACAAAGTTTTGAAGTAGTAATTGTTTTTGAATATAATGACTAAAATTAATTTTAAAAAGTATGTTATAATAGCAAGGTATTTCAGCCATGCCCACCCATGTTGCATTGTGCAGCTTAATCATACTTGGTTCTGAACTCAAAACATGATGCTATACCATCTATATCTGACAAAACCTGTAATGACAATGATGCAGCCTAAAATATTTTGGTTCAGATTTCTAGATTAACGTATATTATGAATTATTGACCTTTAAGTGTTCTCTTTTTTATGTATGTAGTCATGTTTAGTATAAGAAAAACAATCTAGAAGTTTACGATCACCAATCATCAATATGTAAATATTAATTCAGTATGTTGGCATACCTAACTAATATATATTTGGACTCTATTATGTTTAAATATTTGATTTATAGAACTAGTTACAAACATTTCTCAAACAATTCCAAAAATACTTCTATAAGTTTCCTCTATGACTTTTTTGTTGTTGTGAAATGGCATTCTCAGCTCAGATAATTTTAAAGTGAAAATATCAATAGATTTAAAAAACATGAAAAATGTTCCGTATCTTGCAATATCAAATATTCAGTCAATATTCGTGTCTTTAGTATTCATATTTGATTTCATTTTAATAAATTACAAATTATATGCATACCAAAGAATTATGTAAAAATGAATTCTCTGATGCCTTTTAAGTTAATGTTTTATATATATACTAATTATATATATATAAAACATATATATATACTATATAATATATAATATATATACTAATTTTATTTAGTTATAGTACTAATTCATGTTAAAAATTTGGATTGATAGTGGGTCACTATTGGTAAAAGCTTAAAATGTCTTGTTTGGCAGGTTCACTGATACCAAGAAAGCATAATAGAAGACAAAGGAAATGGATAAACAGCTAAGACAACAACAGCAGATTAGGTGACAACAACATGGGGTAATAATTATTTAAGAGTACCAGAGAAGTTAGGTGGTATTGATGCATGCCTTTATTGTAATCTCTCAGGGGCAAAAGCAGGTAGATCTCTGTGAATTCAAAGCCAACCTGAACTACATTGTAAGTTTCAGGACAGCCAGGCCAATACAGAGAGACCCTGTCTCAAAAAGCCAATAAATTAATAAATAAATTAATTAAAGAGTCACAGAGAGTCCACAAATACTGGCGACAGGGTAGAATGTCAGAATCCTAGAAAGGTAACATTGATGTGAAGAAGTGGAGGTTGTGAAGGAAAGCCCAGAGAAAGGATCCAACCACTGAACATGCTGCATGGTGATCCAGAGAGGGTAAAGACTGACACACTGAACTTAAAAGGTATATCGCTTATCGCTGAAGGCATTGCTCCGGTTGGATGTGTGGAGTAAAAGCAAAGAAGACACCGTAACACCTGTTGTTGTTCAAACAAGTGAACCCAAATAGCTTGCACCATCTTTATTTATACAGTTTCAGTGGTTTGTATGAATGGTTTTGCAATGAGTCTTAACTTCCTAAGTTTCTAAACATTGTTATAATAATTTTCAGTTGATTCCCTGCCTGTTTCTCTTTTTGTCCATCAATTCTCCACAAGCAACCATTACCCTTTTGGTCTATAACTCTATTGTCAGAGGCTTAAGCTTTTGCAAGATACAAAGGAACTTTTCTAACTATGCACAGCTACAGGTAGAACAATGTCCTAGATGGAAACATATGCAGTTAAAGAGTCAAAAAAAAAGTAAGAAACAGTACTGTCTCCTGTGGTTAAGATGTACATTTGATAATGTCTGAGTTCTCATGATCAACTTACTAGGCAAAGCTGGATCAATCCATTCTAATTGTTTTATTGTTCTAACCCCATCTGGGAGCATACCAGGGTTTCCCATTTATACTATAAACAATATAACCTAGAAACTTACCCTTTTTTATTGGTTTTTATTGAGCTCTACACTTTTCTCTGCTCCTTTCCCTGTCTCTCCCCTACCCCTTTAACCTTCCCTCAAGATCCCCATGCTCCCAATTTACTCAGGAGATCTCCTGAGAAACTTACTCTTAATAGCTGGCATTGTTTATCCTTTGTCCTTATATGTATCTATCTTAAATTCTTGCAGTATTGGCCCAGTTATTAGAAATGAGAAAACAATGGGTTTCTTTGATTTTCTTATTTTCAGTTCCTTTAATTTTCCCATTAACTCTTGATATATTTAACAATATATCTTTAAGAAAGTTAGTAATATATATGCATATATGTATGCAGTAACATGATAGAAAAAAGGTCGTCCATGAATTTGAAAGAGAATAGGATTGAGTATATGGGAACATTTATTTATTCTTCCTCATTGTAAACATACAAATATAATAATCCATAATCAGGAGCATAAAAATCTCAAGATCAATACATTTATAATATTGTCAAGAAAACAAGATATATTATAATCTTATACAGAATAGGTAGATTGGAAACCAGGCCAATGCATAGTCAGATACTGGGGAAAGGTAACAGGATAGATTATGAAGTAACAGTAGCATTTGTACTGAAAATAGGCTACATTATTTTTCTCACTACCTAGATGCTTTAGACTTTATTCATATAAAATTTACCATTTTCAAATATCAACATATCTAAATAGTCATATCTGAGTGACTAAAAAAGATCTCCTCCAAAGAGACCAAGTTTGTCACATAAATTCATTATGATTGAAACCATCACCACAAATGATGCTAATATGTTTATTGAAAATAGTTGGTGACCCAGCATTAATGTTTCTCTGGGCTATGATTTGCCAAAGGCAAGAAAAGTCCCTAAGTCAGTGTAAGGTAAACACCTTAATCCCATGGGAATGAAAATCACTGATTAGAAATTTGCATTACTTTGTCAGATAATTTTATTGTATTGCCACGACTCTGTTCTTGTCTCCCTATGCCAAGTGTGGAAGGAGCAGCCCTCCCTGTAGACAGGTTGAAAGGCTTACAGCTTATGGAGTCTGTCTTGTCACCTTGAAATATTGCTCCTGGGACATTATGACAATGAACAAAAAAAAAAGGGCTGAAGAAAAAGTTCAAAATAGAACTACTGATCTTTTGGACACTGAATAGAGAAGAATGACTATGAACAATGACTATGAACATTTGGAGTAGCGTTTAGGTATGCTTGCAGTGTCTTCATTGCATCTTGGCTTTAAATATCAATACTGGTATTTAGTTAACTTCCACTAACTTCAATGTTATTTCTGTTTGTTTGTTGTTTGGAATATATATATATATAATATTAACATATTATATAATATATATATAATCTATTAGATTTTTTTTAAAAACACCAATCCAAGTTCCCACTCCCTCCCTCCTCCAATTTCCTTCACACATCCTTCTACCCCAGTCTCATCTAATCCTCAGAGAGGGTAAGGAATATTGCCTTGTGTAAGATACACGGCCTTCTCTACTATATCTAGGCTGAACAAGGTATACATCCAAAGAGAATAGGATCCCAAAAAGCCAATACGTGCAGTAAGAATAAATCCTGGTGCCACTGCCAGTGACTCTCAGTCTGCTCCAGTCATGCAACTGTCAGCCACATTAAGAGGAAGTTGTTGATCCTATGTTTGTTCCCTTCCAGTCCGCCTAAAGTTGGTGAGCTCCCATTAGCTCAGACAAACTGTTCCAGTGGGTGCACCCATCATGGTCTTGATATCCTTGCTCATATTCTCATTCCTTCCACTCTTCAACTGAAGGCGCTATGGTGATATTTAAGATAATCATCTCTCTGAATATAGGACAAGTCAAGATCAGGCCCCTTCTCCTCTATTGCCCTGCGTCCTAGGTGGGGTCATCTTTTTGGATTCCTGGGAATTTCTCTAGAGCCAGGTTTCTACTAACCCTATAATGGCTCCCTCAATCAAGATAGCTCTCTCCTTGCTTTCATCTCTGTCCTTCCTCCATCTCGATCAGACCATCCCATTCCCTCACGTTCTCCTCTACCTTCCTCTTCTCCCCTCTTCTTCTCTTCTTACCCTCTGCTCTCCCCTCACCCCCATGATCCCAACCCTGCCAGTCAATTCTGTCTGTTTCCAATTTCCAGGTGGGTCTATTTATATTTTTCTTTGGGTTCACCTTATTACTTAGCTTCTCTAGGATCATGAAATATAGGATCAAGGTTCTTTGTTTATATCTAGTATCCACTTATGAGTACATACCATATTCATCTTTTTGGGTCTGGGTTACTTCACTCAGTATAGTGTTTTCTAATTCCATCTATTTGCATGCAAAATTCAAGATGTCATTTTTTTTACTTATGTGTAGTACTCTAATGTGTAAATGTGCCATATTTTCTTTATCCATTCTTTGGTTAAGGGGCATCTAGGTTATTTCCAGGTTCCGACTATCGCAAATAATGCTGCTATGAAAATAGTTGCACAAATGCTTTGTAGTATAATTGAAAATCTTTTGGGTTATACCCAAGAGTGGCATTGTTGGATCCTGAAGCAAGTTGATTCCCAATTTTCTGAGAAGTCGCCATACTGATTTCCAAAGTGGTTGGACAAGTTTACATTCCCACTAGCAATTAAGGAGTGTTCCTTTACTCCACTTCCTCTCCAGCATAGGCTATCATTAGTGTTTTTGATTTTAGCCATTCTGACAGGTGTAAGATGCTCTCTCAGAGTTGTTTTGATTTGCATTTCCCTAATAGCTAAGGATGTTGAACATTTCCTTAAGTATCTTTTGGCCATTTGAGATTCTTCTGGTGAGAATTCTCTGTTTAATTCTGTGCCCCATTTTTTAATTGGGTTATTTAGAATTTAATCTCGAATTTCTTGAGTTAATTATATATTTTGTAGATCAGTCTTTTGTCTGATATGGGATTGGTGAAGTTCTTTTCTCATTTAGTAGGGGGATATGTAGAACAAGAAAAGGGAAGGAGGGAAAAATGTTGCCTTAAAACTATTATTTCAAAAATAAAAATCAGAAAAATAAAAAAGTACTTACATCTAAAGCATAATAAAAAAATTAAACGAAGAACAAAAATAAAGGAAGTATGATAAGCAAGATATCAGATACAAGATACAAGAATATCGGATACAAGATACAAGAACAAGATAACAGGCAGTTTTCCCCCCAGTCTTCTCATTAATTCCACTTTCCAGGTTCCTACCTAGAGTTCTTTGTCAGGTTTCTTTTCACTAGAAATTACAAGTTTAAGCTGATATAGTTCATTCTTTCCTATGTAATATTTAATTAGATGCTTTTCAGCACAATAGCAAACAATCTAGTATATATATTATAAATAATTTCTTTTATGCCATTATCTTCTTTATAAAAAAATCCCTTCTATTAAATTTTACTTTTCTGCAAGTCATTGTTTCAAATCATGCTTTCTTCAGGAATTCTTTCAGTTACATCTACCTGATCATGTTGGTTATGATTTTCAACAAAAGTCCTCATGTCTAATTTGTTAGCTATTGTGGGATTCACAGAATCTATTATCTGTATTAGCAAACTCTTTTTTTTTGAAAGTAATTTTATTAAATTATAAAAGTTTCCATTTCCGCCCCTCTTCCCAACACCCTCCCACTTCCCCCACTCCCTCTCCTCCTCCCTCTTCGTCCCTTAGGGCAGTCAGGGTTTCCTGCCCTGTGGGAAGTTCAAGTTCCTCCTCCCTCCCTCCAGTTCCAGGAAGGTGAGTATCCAAACAGACTGGATCCCCAAAATCCAGTATACGTAGAGGAAACAAGTCCCAGTGTCATAGTCAATGGCTTTTCAGAAAGACTTCGGGCCAGCCACATTCAGAGAATCCGGCCAAATTCCGAGAATCTGGTTAGATCACGTCCTCGTTCAGTCCCAGTCCAACTGGCCTTGGTAAACTCTCATTAGATCCGTCCCCTTGTATCAGTGGGTGATAGCATCCCTCGCAGTCCTGATTTCTTTTTTCGTGTTCTTCCTCCTTCTGCTCCTCATTTGGACCTTGAGGGGCTCAGTCTGGTGCTCCAATGTGGGTCTCCGTCTGTATCGCCATCCATCGTCGGATGAAGGTTCCCTCTGATCTTGCCTTCCTTGCTCACGTTCTCTTTCCTTCTGCTGCTTATTTGGACCTTGGGGGGCTCAGTCCGGTGTTCCAATGTGGGTCTCCGTCTGTATCGCCGTCCTTCGCCAGATGAAGGATCTATGGTGATAAGCAAAATATTCATCAGTATGGTTATGGGCCAAGGCCGGTTCAGGCACCCTCTCCTCTGTCCAGAGAACAATCTGGGGATCTCTCCTTGGACCTGGGATCCCATATATAATCAAGTCTCCTGTAAACCCTAAAATGACTCCCTCAGTTGAAATATATTCTTCCCTGATCCCATATTCATCCTTCCTCCCTTAAGAGCAATTTTGTCTTTTAGACTTTGCTTTGTATGTTCCAGTGCTGTCTCCACCTCTACCTTGATGTCCTTCAAGGTCTCCTAACAGTCACCTGATCATCTACCTGATCATGTTAGTTATGATTTTCAACAAAAGTCCTCATGTCTAATTTGTTAGCTATTCATGGGATTCACAGAATCTATTATCTGTATTAGCAAACTCTTAAGAGCAATTTTGTCTTTTAGACTTTGCTCTGTATGTTCCAGTGCTGTCCCCACCTCTTTCTTGATGTCCTTCAAGGTCTCCTAACAGTCACAGGAATCTAAATTCATTTCCAAAATAACTGCCCTTGCATCTTCCTTTCCCCTGTGTGGTCTTCACTAGCATTTTTCATGTTATTAGGATTGAATATAATTTTCTCGATGTATTGTATCTCTAAATAAATCACACGCAGTGGAGTTTTAACTTTGCGTTTCCATAATGATGAAGTGCCATTGCTGCTAAGTATTTTTGTAAGAACTCTTCACTAAAGATTTATGGTAGAGGTGACTATTAGTGTGAGAAAAATTATTCTAAACGGAGAATCAGGCAAGAGGTGATACTGGGTGTTCTGACAGTACAGTTTGGAAATTGATGTGTTATTATCTGTTTTATGACTCTGTAGTGACAGAGGTTAACTTGTAATTACTGGTCACTGGAGACAGAAGTATTTTTCATGTATTGAGACTAATAACAACAAAGATTGTGGTTCATGTCCTTGTTGGACATTGAGGAGTTTCCCAGTAATGCGAGTTTTGGATCTTAACCTTATTTTTTTTTCTCAAATTACTTAGTTTGTAGAAATGCTCTTTGTAACATTGTTGACATCACCTTGGTTCTCTTAATAATTTAAATTAAATCACTGACACAATGAGTTTTTTTCGTAAATTTCAATAAAGTCACAAAAAAATTGTTTTTGATAATTATATTAGGAGACCACAGTTGATATTAGTGCTTTATTAAAGTTTAAGCTCATTTTTTTTGCTAGAAAAAATTCAGACTGGGTAGTAAGTAAACATTTCTACTAAACTGATATTATCTTTATATACATTATAATATTTAAATTAATTTGTACTATTCAAAGATTTGCCGAAAGTATGAGAACCTTTTTCTAGGAAGGGTGTAATTCTTTCAGTGCTTAGTGAGTCCACTGTTTTAAGACACCTTTTACTAGGTCTCATGGTCTTTAACTTTGACATGTTTCTTTTTGTTCTCTCGTTTTCATTTATTTTTTAAAGCAATCTTTTCTCACTTTACATACCAGTCTCTGTACCCTCTCCCTCTGTCTTTCTTCTCCTCCCACCTTTCACCCACTCCAGGACCCATACACTCCTCAGAGAGGTTAAGGCTTCCCATAGGGAGTCAATAAAGCCTGGCATATCACTTTGAGACAGCACCAATGCTCTCCCTACTGTATCTAGACTGAGTAAGGTATCCCTCCAAAGCAAATGGGCTCCAAAAAGCTAGTTCATGCACTAGGGATAAATCCTGGTTCCACTGCCAGGGGCCCAATAGGCAGACCCAGCCACACAACTATCACCCACATTCAGAGGGCCTGGTTTTGTCCTATGCAGTTTCTCCTACTGTCATTGCAGAGCAAGTGAGCTCACACTACCTAAAGTCAGTCTCTGTCGGTTTCACCGTCATGGTCTTGACCCCTTTGCTCATATAATCACTACCCATCTCCTTGACTGGACTTTTGTTAGTTTGAACTGTGGATCTCTGAATCTCCTTCCACCAGTTGCTGGGTGAAGCTTCTATGATGACAATTAAGGTAGTCATCAATGTGATTTCAGAGGAAGGACAGTTCTGGTACTTCCTCCACTACTCCTTAGGGTATTGGCTGATCAGTTAAAAGCACTGGCTGCTCTTCCAGAGGACCTGAGTTTAGTTCCACGCATACACATCACATGACAGCTCACAACTCCTAGAACTCTGGTTCCAGGGACCCTGACCCCCCTCACACAGACATGCACTCCAGTAAAACACAAATGCACATCAAATAAATGTAAATAAGTCATTAAAAAGAAAATTGCATGTTCAGTCAGTCACATTGGTGAGAGCTTATGAGTGCAGCTTCTATCATTACTAGGAAACCCCTTATCACACTAATTCCCTTATTCTCTGTCTTTTATAAACATTTTTCCCCTCTTCTTCAATGTTCTCTGACCCTTATTTGTGAAAAGCTTTTGTAGCTGTATCCCTTACAACCCTTATAACTGGTCTCTTATAGAAAGATATGTAAATCTGACTTATTTAAATATGGAAATATTTAAGTATTTACAAAGATATGTAAATATGTAATTTGTATGCAAGGAAGCATTCATATTTCCAGTGTTTAAAAATACCAAAATTCACCTTGGTGCTGTTTGTAAAACACAGACTCTGAGTTCCTATTCAAGTAATGTGTTTTTTTTGTTTTTTTTTTTTTTTGTTTTTTTTTTGAAAGTAATTTTATTAAATTATAAAAGTTTCCATTTACGCCCCTCTTCCCAACACCCCCCACTCCCCCCTCCCTCTCCTCCTCCCTCTTTGTCCCTAAGGGCAGTCAGGATTTCCTGCCCTGTGGGAAGTTCAAGTTCCTCCCCCCTCCCTCCAGGTCCAGGAAGGTGAGTATCCAAACAGACTGGATCCCAAAAATCCAGTATATGCAGAGGAAACTAGTCCCAGTGTCATTGTCAATGACTTCTCAGAAAGACTCCAGGCCAGCCATATTCAGAGAATCCGGCCACATTCAGAGAATCTGGTTGGATCACGTGCTCGTTCAGTCCCAGTCCAACTGGCCTTGGTAAACTCTCATTAGATCCGTCCCCTTGTATCAGTGGGTGATAGCATCCCTCGCAGTCCTTCGTCATTTTCTTCGTCCTTCTGCTCCTCATTTGGATCTTAGGGGGCTCAGTCCGGTGCTCCAATGTGGGTCTCCGTCTGTATCGCCGTCCTTCGCCAGATGAAGGATCTAAGGTGATAAGCAAAATATTCATCAGTATGGTTATGGGCCAAGGCCGGTTCAGGCACCCTCTCCTCTGTCCAGAGAACAATCTGGGGATCTCTCCTTGGACCTGGGATCAAGTAATGTTTTGTGACTTGATCTATTCAAAGTAAATTTGAAACAGGTTTAAAAACAGTACCCATGTGATGGTTATTATCATTTCTGTAGTAACACAAATTTCTTTTTCTGTCTTCCTGATCTGAGGCTGGACAGATTGAGTTCAACTTAGGTTGCATAACACTGGGCACCAATTTGAGTAATGCTGTGCTCTCTCCCTTTTGAGTTCTCTTTGGTTCCAACTAGCAATAGTATGGCAGGAGCAAATATAAAAGAAATGAGTGAGCTCTGAATCCACAGACCCTCACTTCTCACTCGTGTGTAAGATAACTAAATTTTGAGATGTGCTGGGCAAGGTGATTTTTATTCCTCTTTAGTCCCAGGGAAATTAAAGTCATGCAAAGCAACTTCCATTCAATTATTCCTATAAAGATGTTCAGATGCTGAGAATCAGTTCCTGGTCTTTTTAGGAAATCATAAAAAGCTGAGGAAGTAGTCTTAGTTCAAGTTCAGCCTGTGCTAAAGAATGCATTGTAATTATGTCTATGAGTAGAATATAATATTGAAATGTTTGTGAAGTGAGTGTGAAGACCTAGATAAAAGGATTCAAAAAAAGGATACTAATTAAAAGGTAAATGAATGAGATTGTGGATTTTCTTTGTATTTGCCTGTGTATACTTTGGTGTTTCTGAAGATACTGTATCATTTTGCTATTAATGACTAGCTCAGTCATTTCAATGATGGCAAAGCTAGATAAATAACATTAGAGATCAAAGTTTCTGGGTTTTTTTAGACTGATTAGTCTTTATATGAGGATCATAATCATAACTGTACACTGTACACACATGTACATGCACAATCATGCACACATCATATAATTTTGCCCAAAATCTTGAAAACAATAAATATTCCCAGTAACCATAATTCTTGCTGAGAAAATAGACATCTAATCACAGAGAGAAATTCTGGTATAATAATGTGCTTTAGAATTGTATGTGTGAATTTAATCATATCATATTTATGTCTTATCACAACGATATAAAAATAAGAAGAAAAATATCATTGCTTCTCTTCTGAATAAAACTAATATCCAGGAGAGATATTTTGTGTTTTAAAGTTGAACAAAGTGATCATAATGCATACACATTTCTGTTCATATCTATGTTCCTGCCTTCCCTGAACTTCCTATTAGTGCTGGACTCTCACCTAACAGCACCCAATAATTCAATTCTTGGTCATTTTACATATGCAAACAGACAATACACACATGTATATACAATAATTAATAATTAAAACCAAAACTCTGATATGTTTAAAAACTGCACATGAATGTGAGTTCACCACTTGGAGAATATTAGTGAATTATGCAGTTAGAGACTGATGCTATCTTGCATATTGAGAAACAGCTTGAAGTGTGAAAAGATGATACTGTGGGCCTAGGTAACAAATTAGATTGATGTGTTGTCCTTGACATAATGGCATTTTCATTTCTGAGCCCTATGAAGTCCAAAACAAAACCATTTTTTATACTTGTTCAAAATCCCAAGAGAAATGAGTTCAGGTGGTCTCAACTCAGTTTCTCATGTACAAGGGGACATATCAAAAAGCTGTCACAGGCTGATAGTAATTTATCACTTTCACTTTTAAAAGCCATGGGATTATATGCATGAAGGAAACAACAGCAAAACGAAACATTTCTAACAAAATCTCTGCCTTCTCACATTAGCTAGTATTTTCTAAATCATTTTATAGGAAGAGTCTTGTGCACACATAATGAGAAGGTGTTGCTATGACACATCATTTTAAAATTTATTTAGATAGTCATTCATTAACATTTAAAAAGAAAATTTATATTTTCTGAAGTCATTGTTTATAATAGATGTATGAACAAAATGCCATCATACATATTTAAGATCACAATCCATCCAACACGCAAATCAAAATTAAATCTAGATTTCCTTATGTTTTTATCATTTATACAAATTAATTCTCATGTTTTCAAATTTTCCAGATCTTTAAATATAAAATCTTTAAATTTCTGTTAATTTGGCCTTTGAGAAAATAGATGATGGTTGAAAATAAATTAGTATACATAATTAGGTAATATTCTATAGAACTCGGTATCAAAAGTATAGAACGCGATGGCATCATATAGTTGAGAAAGTGTTTTAGGTGCTTCTGAAGACAGTTACTTTTCATTCACCATCAAATCTCTTATGACACGTTGATCCCTTGGAAATCAGAAATGTCATCTGTGTAACAGTGAAGAGAATATATCAGTACATGAGACATTGCAGAGATGTAGGTCAAAGAAAAAGGACAAAGAGTAATTTATTCAAATACTCTTTGGATTTGATTCATATTGTAGCTAAGCAAGAATTATTAAATCAAACGAGAAGCCAGAAGTATTTTGATAATATAAAAATCAGACAGTATATATAAAACCATGCATTTTCATCTTGAAAACAAGAAGTAGAGGAATGTATTCAGGTGTCCTTTAAAGCAAATTAGAGGATAGACCGAGAATGCCATGCCTCATTATGAAGAAGCATTCACTATATTGCCTTGAAAATGTCATTAAAAATATGGTGCAGAATTAACTTTAGTGGGATGATATTGAAATTTAGAGTGAAAACTTTATAGGTCAGTCAGGCAATAGGAAAAATTGTTGGTCACTCCATGGATGTTTATTCATCATTAAGATTTTATAAGTTAGTCAATAAAGAAAAGCTGATAATTTGTGATGCATACAGTCTCAAACAAACAAGCAATTTAACACTGGATATGTAGGAAATAAAACACGTTGGCAAAAGTTTAATAAAGATACATGTTAAACAGCATACTATTGCCTATTCACCATGGTTTTTTTGTATGCTTTAAACTATTATTATCTTTATTGCATTATTTACAGAGAAAGTAAAAAGGGTTTTTACAATTTCTACCTCCAAAAGGAGCATTGCTGTTGCTTTTAATTAAGGAAACTATCTTATGAGAAGAGATTATAAGTGATGGATATAATAATCTTATTTAAAAGCTCCCATATCTCACTTCAAGTGACACATAGAAATTAGAGACAAAAACAAAGCAAAAGAGAAAGAAAATGATGTTTGTCTTTCTGTGTCTGAGTTATTTTAGTCAGAATGACTGTTTCTAGATCCATTTGATTACTAAGAAGCTTCCTTTTTAATAGCTGAATAATATTAAGTTATGTGAATAAGCCACATTGGTATTACCCATTCACCGATTTACAGACATTTAGGCAGTTTCTCTTTCCTACCTAATCTGTGTACTCAAGCACTGGACATCAGCAAGCAGTTATCAACTGAGTCACATGTGCAGTTTTGAATATACCAATGAGTATTATGGATTGATCACATAGTAGCTCTATTTTTAGCTCATGGGTCAGGGAGCATTGGGTAAGTTCAAAAAGGGAGTTGGGGAGAGATAAGTATCATTAAAGACATTTTCAAAAAACATGTCTTCATGCAACCTGATACTACATAATATTGAAATATAAATATGACAGTTTGACATTAACAAGAATATGCATTAGTTGTTTTCTAATACTAGATATGGCTGTTTAAGAAAATAGTCCTAATTTTTAAGGACTTCACCTTACCATATTGCTTCCCTGCTTAAACGTTGCTTTACTTGAAATCCTCTGTTTTTGTTTTTTAAATAAAAACTGCTATTTTTAATATTTTAAAACAAGCATACAAAGTTCACCATACTTAGTCACAAGGAATACTACTTGGATACTTTCCTTTTTTTGACTCATTCCTTAGATCGTGACTTAACTGACTTTTTCAGAAAGTTTCCAGGAACTTGTTCCTTGTGCATGAATCTGTCATAAAGAAGCAGCTAATCAGCCATGTCATCCAGTTGTACAACTGCATTTAACTCATTTTCGTCTTTATGTAAAAGACTAACTTCTACATCTAGCTTTATCTTTTCATGGTCTTCTCAAAGTTCTAAAGCTCTTAGCTACTGCCTTATGGTCTGGATCATTGCCAACTATGTCATTTTATCTTGGTTGCTGGGATGGACCCTCTTGTGTACACTACCTGCTGCTCCCCTCGTCAATCTTCTGTTAGTCTAGAAGTGGTCACCAAGATTGGTGCCGCTCAACCCCTCAAAGTCGCTCTAGTAATCTTTACAAAGGTACTAATGGACCATCGACCTTCCGATTCATCATTCTTGTTATATTTGTTTTTTTTTATTATTAAAACATAAAAATTTCGACTTCCGCCCCTCCTCCCAACACCCTCCCACTCCCCCCACTCCCTCTCCTCCTCCCTCTCCAGTCCTAAGAGCAGTCAGGGGTTCCTGCCCTGTGGGAAGTTCAAGTTCCTCCCCCCTCCCTCCAGGTCTAGGAAGGTGAGCATCCAAAGAGACTAGGATCCCAAAAAGCCAGTACATGCAGACGAAACAAGTCCCAGTGCCATTATCAGTGGCTTCTCAGACAGCCACATTCAGAGAATCCAGTTTTATCAATGCTCGTTCAGTACCAGTCCAACTGGCCTTGGTGAGCTCTCATTACATCAGTCCCGTTGTATGAGTGGGTGAACGCACCCTCGGGGTCCTGACTTCCTTGTTCATGTTCTCCCTCCTTCTGCTCCTCATTTGGACCTTGGGGGTTCAGTCCAGTGCTCCAATGTGGGTCTCTGTCTCTATCTCCATCCATCGTCGGATGAAGGTTCCCTCTGATCCTGACTTCTTTGCTCACGTTCTCCCTCCTTCTGCTTCTCATTTGGACCTAGGGAGTTAAGTCCAGTGTTCCAATGTGTGTCTCTGTCTCTATCTCCATCTATCGCCAGATGAAGGTTCTATGGTGATATGCAAAATATTCATCAGTATGGTTATGGGCCAAGGCCAGTTCAGGCACCCTCTCCTCTGCTCTCCGGGGAACAATCTGGGGACCTCTCCTTGGGCCTGGGAACCCCTCTAGAATCAAGTCTTGCAAACGCTAAAATGGCTCCCTTAGTTGACATATATACTTCCTTGCTCCCATATCCACCCTTCCCCCATCCCATCCATCCCATTTCCCCATAGCTTTCAGTGTGCTGTTAAGTCTCCAATGTGTACTTTCTCCATTTTCTTTAATTGGGAACTTAGTGCTACGAACTTTCCTCTTAGTACTACTTTCATTGTGTCCCATAGGTTTGCGTATGTTGTGTCTTTATTTTCATTAAATTCAAGGAAGACTTTAATTTCTTTCTTTATTTCTTCCTTGACCCAGGGGTGATTCAGTAGTTGACTGTTCAGCTTCCATGAGTTTGTAGGCTCTCTGGGGTTAGAATTGTTGTTGAATTCTAACTTTATTCCATGGTGATCCAACAAGACACGGGTGGTTACTAATATTTTTTGTATCTGTGGAAGTTTGCTTTGTTACTGAGTATGTGGTCAATTTTCAAGAAGGTTCCATGTGCTGCAGAGAAGAAGGTATATTCTTTCCTATTTGGGTGTAATGTTCTATAGATGTCTGTTAAGTCCATTTGATTAATTTCCTCTATTAATTCTCTTATTTCTCTGTTAGGTTTCTGTCTGATTGACCTGTCCATTGGTGAGAGAGGTGTTGAAGTCTCCTACTATTAGTGTGTGTGGTTTGATGACTGCCTTGAGTTCTCAAAGTTTTTCTTTTACATAAGTGGGTGCTTTTATATTAGGGCCATATATATCCAGGATTGAAACTCCCTCCTGATGCATTATTCCTGTTATGAGTATAAAATGTCTGTCTCCATCTCTTCTGATTGATTTTAATTTGAAGTCAATTTTTTTTGGAAATTAGAATGGCCACACCCACTTGTTTCTTAGGTCTGTTTGCCTGAAAACCCATTTCCCAACCCTTTACTCTGAGTAGATGTCTGTATTTGTGGTAGAGGTGTGTTTCTTGTAAACCGCAAAATGTTGAATCCTGTTTTCGTATTCCATCTCTTAGTCTGTGCCTTTTTATAGGTGAGTTGAGTCCATTAATATTAAGTGATATTAATGACAAGTGGTTGTTGACTCCGGATATTTTATTTATTTATTTATTTTTGTGTAGTAGAGTTTGTGTTTTTCCTTTCTTTGAATTTTGCTTGTGAAGGGTCACTAGATGTCTGAGTTATTGTAGGCAGTGTTGGCAATGTTAGATTCCTTGGGTTGTGATTTTCCTTCTATTACTTTCTGTATGGCTGGATTTGTGACTACAAATTGTTTAAATTTGTGTTTATCCTGGAATATTTTGTTTTCTTCAATAATTTTGTTGAATATATTTTCTGGGCCTTTGATCTGCAATTCTTCTCCTTCTTCTATCCCTATTATTCTTAGATTTGATTTTTTTATTGTGTCCCAGATTTCTTGAATGTTTTGTGATGAGAATTTGTTTGATTTGCTGTTTTCTTTGATCAGAGCGTTTATTTTCTCTATGGCGTCTTCAGAATCTGAGATTCATTCTTCTATCTCTTGTATTCTATTGGTTATGCTTGATTCTGTAGTCTTTGTTCGTTTACCTAGATTTTCCATATCCAGCCGGCCCTCGGTTTGTGTTTTCTTCATTGTCTCCATTTGAGTTTTCAATACTTGAACTGTTTTCATTACCTGTTTGATTGTTTTTTCTTGGTTTCCCAGGGTATCATTTACGGATTTCCTCATTTCTTCAAACTTTTTGTTATACTTCTCTTTCATTTCTTTACTCATTTCTTCAAACTTTTTGTTATACTTCTCATCCAATTCTTTAAGGGAGTTATTCATATCCTGTTTAAGGGACTCTATTGCTTTCATAATGGCACTTTTTTCCACTTCTTCTGGATTAGGGTGTTCAAGTCCTTCTGTTGTAGGGTTGCTGGGATCTGGTGTTTTCATGTTGTTTTTCAGATTGATGGAGGAATTCTTGCCTTGGGGTCTGCCCATCTCTTCTTTCAAATGCTCTCTATTGGATCTTCTGATACTGGGTCAGGTTCCCTTGTTGGGCAGGGACCTCACTGACAGAAGGCCTACCTTTCTGCAGGCAGGGTATTGAAACACAGGAACTCCCTTTTGCCAGTTTGCACTTACAGCCCAGTCCCAGCAGACAAGGTGGCTGAGCTGGGGGATTTTATGGCCTCATGAGGAAGGGAGGAATAAAGGAAGCAGTTCCTTGGTGAAAGCTGGGATGGGACGGGAGGCGAGAGGTCTTTGCAGGGTGGAGCCGCCCCTGCAGAGTGACCAGGGAGTCAAGGGGTTTGGGGAATGTCTGAGCTCCTCCTTACCAGGCTTCTGCCGTGGGTCAGGAGCAAACTCACCCCTCTGATGGATCTTCTGCAAGAGGATCAGTGTCCCTTCCTGGTCAGGAATCTCGCTGAGCTGACCCAGGGTCTACCTTTCTGCAGGCAGGCTATTGAAACACAGGAACTCCCTCTTGCCGGGTTGTGCTTACAGCCCAGTCCCAGGGCACAAGGTCGCTGAGCTGGGGAATTTTATGGCCCCAGGAGGAAGGGAGGAATCTCTTCTTATATTTTGGACATTGTTTTGGAGACGTAGAGCTAAGTCAGTCTGCCTGAAGAGTCCTACAAATAAGTTAACATTTTTGTCTCATCCCTCAGGCCACCTTATTAACATCTTCAAAACCAGCTTACCTCCTTGACAGCTCAAGAACTCCAAAGATAAAAACGACTAACTTTGACACTGCTAAGCATGAGATTCATACTCAACGTTGAAGATACTACTCCCACACCAACAAATCCTAACTGGTTTGAAATGGGCCTAAATACATGTGACCACATACTGAGTTCTGGTTCCTTTCCACTGTTTCCTCCCCATGATCATTCTTTATTCGTTATTATTCTCACACCTATGCTTTTACCCTGTCTTTTTTAAATGTTTTAATTACTGAAATTATCCCAATACTCAAAATAGTCCAAGGATTCTCTCTCAATCACTTTCACCCTCTCCAGTTTCATCCGTCCCTGATAAGTCTGGAAAAGGAAATAAAGAGCAAACAAACAACAATAAAAATACCTTGTAGATGCCATGGAGAATATATGGCTAAAAGGAATCACCATACCTTTCACCTCAGGTCAGATGCAATTTTTTCACAACAGTCCCCATTTTCGTCTCTTCAGTTGCTTTGATGCTTCATAGCTCCCTGCTACTTCTTCTGCTACTTTATGTTGGTGCAAAATCCTCAGCGGTGGGACCAATCCCTGCTACTCCGAATCAACTCTATGTATGCTTTCTTTCACAGGCCTATTCTGTCTCTTCTTGCTGGTACAGTCTTCCCAAAAAAATCTGTCACTTCCACACTGTAACCAAATCATCTGTTTATAGCGCAATAGTAATTACATTCCAAGTCTTTTCAGGAATAGTAGACATTAATTACTTGATCAACTGCAGACAATCAATCAAGTTAAGAGTTTCCCCTGCTACTTGTCCAGAAGGCAACCTCCTCAACAGATACATCACTACCCTCTCCAACAGAGACCTTTCTTGGCACAACAAACCAACAGACAAAAACAACTATAATGCCTCTGCCTGCATCAATATATCCTCTTATAGTTAGGAGTAATAGTTTCCTACAGAGGTTCTTGAAAGAAAGTATTATAGTAAAGTATCTGTTACTGTCCCAAAAGAGGTAACTTATCATGAAGGTGGTCATCTGCAAATGTTGCTGACAAAATTGTCTCTTTGTTGTGAATAAATATGGTTCAGCCTGAAAACAAAACAAAACAAAACAAAAGGCATGAAAACCTACTGCTTCAAAAGCTTTCTAATATGTGCCTCCCTAAAAAGGCAAAAAATGGACCTACTAAATATCAGAAGATAACAAATAAATAGAAAATTGCTATAAATGTTTACTTCTTTTGGACTTGTTGTACAGTGAGCTCTTTTATACTCCTAAATATAAGTTGATTCTGGGCCATTCTTTTCCAGAATTTTATGCTAAGACTCTATTGCTGCAGATACCTAAAAGTGACTTATAGAATGTGACGTTAAAACTGGTGTGAATATGAGAGCTTAATCCTTACCAGCTAGCTTCCAAACTGCTGGAAGGGTCGATGCATGCTAGACGAGGAGAAAAACAATCCTCCATTTTATCCAACCATGAACTGTGTGAGCTATATTCGTTGGACTGATAAAAACATGTTCCCTGATGCAATAGTGGCATACATATCACTAGAGCAACAACGCTTACTGATTGAACTTAAATCACTCTACACAAGATGAAGCCAATACCTGGTACAATTATCAGGGTAGCATAGCCTGGCTAGACAGGTCAAAGAATCTATGGAAAGACCTATTACTATTATGCCGCTTAATTTGCACAGTTTTTAACTAACTTCTATTGACTTATTCTAATACCTGAAGGTCAATATGTATCTCAATTGTCATTCAAGAAGCTTTGTCTGCAACAGATTTTAATTGAATCTGAATCTGTCTGATTCAGACAGAACTGGAAAGAATTCAAAAGTGACTGCAGAATCCTCAGCACTAAAAATCATATACAGTCTCCCCAAGCTTAGGTATAATTTTTGAAGATTAGGTTCTGCAGATATGTTCAATAAATAAACAGAAAGATAGTCTTATGGGCCATGCAGGGAAACTGAACTTAAAAGCTCTCATACATTAATACAGCATTCACAAGGTCTCTGTTCACTCAAGCCAGAAAAATTTCAGCGTGTTAATGCGAGTTGGAAACACCATTCCACCCCTAGTTATGAAGTAATTGGCAATTGTTAGCTACCCGGAAAATAAGAGTCAATTTCCTCTAAAAATACAGTGCCTGAGATGTTGATGACACTTCAGTGGAAGTATTTATTGGGTTTACAGTGTTTAAAGTAAAATAAGACACTAAGGAGAGTAGATAGAAAAATTGTGTTGCTTTGAGAACAGTTGTGAATCTGTGACTCTGACCAAAACATATAATATACTACAAAACAGGAGACTGTCATAAATCTTATAAAACATATAACATACTACAAAATAGGAAACTGTCCTAAATCTAGAAATTATTTTTGTCCTATGATTTAAATATTTCCTAAAGTTAGATTATGACCCCTTTATTCATAAAGATTTTAAGTAACTGACATGAAATTATTTCTACAAATGTCAGTAATTCCTAAAGGACTCTCTTCATTTACCCAAGAAATCTGTATGAGTTTGGCCAGAAAAAAAAGTTAGCAATTACATTTTGCCTTTGTCATATACTTTTTTTGAGAGTTAGAATGAAAAATTTTGATCAAACACACAAAAAAGTTTAATATTTCAAACTAGATAGGTTTATGCTAGATCCTACCTAGAGTCAAAAGTGTTTTTTTTCTTGTTATATTGCCCATTGCTAAAAATAAAGAGGCAATTAATCCCTTCGTGATTCATTTGGTGTCTATTTCTGAACCTTAGTACCTTACCTTCTCATGTTAATATCTTTCTCTGATTTTTCATATTAAGTTAGAGTTTGCTTGACCTTTAACTCTCAAATAAACACATGAAAGAATTTTCTTGCAGAATAAATTTTTGTATGTTAGTTAGAAGTAAATCAACATTCCTTCACCATGGAAGATCTGGAGCTAACAGGATTAAAATAGCGTCAGTAACTTTCTTTTGTCACTTAATCTTTCATTTTTCTGTAGAAAATAATATGATACAAATCAAATTTAATTTGGGCAAATTTGTTCTTCAGGTTTAAAAATACACTGTAAATATGTTCCTATCATAAGTTCAATAAGTCTTGACTGAAGAAAACTTCAGTCATGATTTCAATGAACTTAAAGCAAATTTATAAAAATTAATTTGCATTTTTAAAACAGGAAATGAAGTAAAACTAGCTTACTTTTTATTAATTGCTCAGTCCATTTGAAAGATAGGGCTGACATTATCTACTTTCTGATTTTTTCTCTCTTATTTCTACCTTTTTGTTGTAACTTTTCCTGACTCTCATTATATAGTCCAGTCAATGTCTCTGCTTCAGTCTGTCTGTCTGTTTGTAGATTTTTCGAGTTTTTTTCTGTTTCTTTTTCTCTCTCTATCTTTTCTCTCTTTGGCTTGAGGGTATTAGCTTTGAGATATTGTCTCACTGTATAGGACACACTGATAGTGAATTTGTGATGAAATGTCTCTGACTTAACACTTAAATATTAAGTATGTCAGTATTTATAGCCAGGTTGCATGTGCATTTGTGTGTATGTGTATACATGAATGTACCATATATTATATATAATATTATATATCATATATATGTTACATATATTTATATTATTAATTAGGCCCAGAAATGATATGAAAAAATATATAAGATGTATTAAATATTGTAACTGGAAAGGAATATGTAAATATTCACAGGTACATAACATAATACTAATACAATCAAATTTATAACAATATATATTTGATACAAGAAATACTAAACTAGGAAAATAAAATTTCCCAAAATTCAAAGTCTTTTAATAAATTTTGACATACACTGTTTCATGTTAAATAATTTTTTAAATTTGGTCAAATTTTTTTCATATGAAGATAATGATGTTGCACTTTGAGAGAAGCTCAATGCACCAAATAATTGGTTATGTATAATCAGTGGTTTTAAATCTCAAACTTTGGTGTTGAAAAAAATATGTTTTACCAGAACATCACAATGTGTTCTGGCTATAGAGCTGCATTAGATTACGTAAGCTAATCTCTTAAACTTTTACCCAAAGCAGTCATAATATCTTTGAGAGATTCTCAGTTCTGAATCTCTAGTAGAACTCTGACTCTAATCAAAGTTATTTGCTTTATTGTGAGCGTTTTTCACTTTCTTCATGTAGGCACGTCATGCTATGAGCTTTCTTCTTAGGAATGCTTTTTAAATACTTATTTTATTTTATTTATTTTTATTTTTTTGATAATTTAATGTTTAAATCATTTTATTGAGCTCTACATTTTTCTCTACTCTCCTCCCTGCCTCTACACTCCCCTTCAGATCTCTCTCTAGGTCCCCATGCTCTCAATTTACTCATTAGATGGTGTCTTTTTCTACTTTCTATGTAGATTAGTTCCATACATGTCTCTCTTAGGGTCCTCATTGTATGGGTTTTCTGGGATTGTGATTTGTAGGCTGGCTTTCTTTGCTCTATGTTTACAAGCCACTTTTGAGAGAGTACATATGATATTTGTCTTTCTGGGTCTGGTTACATCACTCAATATGATGTTTTCTAGCTCCATCTACTTGTCTGCAAATTTCAAGATGTCATTATTTGTTTTTTCTGCTGTGTAGTACTTTTATAGTGTCCCATAGGTTTGGGAATGTTGTGCCTTCAATTTTGTTGAAATATAAGAAGTCTTTAATTTCTTTCTTTATTTCTTCTTTGTTTCGGGTGTAGTTCAAATGAGCACTGTTAAATTTCCATGAGTTTTTAGGCTTTTGTGATTAGTGGTTTTGTTAAATTCTAACTTAAAACCAAGGTGATCCAATCATATATAGGGGATTTTTTTTCATATATCTCTTGAGATCCTTTGTTACCTAATATGTGGTCAATTTTAGAGAAGGTTCCATGAGGTGTTGAGAAGAAGATATATTCTTTTTTGTTTGGGTAGAATGTTCTATAGACGTCTGTTAAGTCCTTTTGAGTCACAGCATCTGTTCTCTGATTTTTCTGTTAAGTTTCTGTCTTGATGATCTGTCAACTGGGGAGAGTAGGGTGTTGAAGTCTCCTACTATTGTGTGGGATTTGGTGTGAATTTTAAGCATTAGTAATGTTACTTTTATGTATGTGTCTGCTCTTGTACTCAGGGCATAAATATTCAGGATTGAGACTTCATCTTGATGAATTGTTCCTGTTACGAATATGAAGTGTCCTTCTCCATCTCTTCTTAATGGTTTTAGTTTAAAGCTTATTTTGTTAGATATTAGGATAGCTACACCCACTTGTTTCTTAGGTTCATTTTATTGGAAAATATTTTTCTAATCCTTTACCCTGAGGTATTTGTCTGTCTTTGAGATTGTGGTTGATTTCTTTGTTACTTTGTTTCTTTTCTTTTCTGTTTCTTTTCTTTCTTTCTTTTTTTGTTTTTTATTTATTTATTTATTTATTTATTTATTTATTTATTTATTTATTTATTTATTTTGATACAGGGGTACTCTGTGGCTTTGGAGCCTGTCCTTGAACTAGCTCTTGTACCAGGCTGGCCTTGAACTCACAGAGATCTGCCTGCCTCTACCTCCCAAGTGCTGGGATTCAAGGCAGGTGGCACCACAAGGTGTATTTCTTGTACACAGTAGAAGGCTGTATCTTGTTTCCATATCCATTCTCTTAGTCTGTATTTTATAGATGAATTGGGTCTACTGATATTAAGAGATACTAATGAATAGTGATTGTTAATTCTTGTTATTTTTGGTAGTTGTATGGGTTTGTTTCACTTCTTTGAGTTTAACTGATGTGAGGTTATCTGTTGCCTTGTGTTTTTGTAAGTGCAGTTAGGTTCTTTGGGTTGGAGTTTTCTTATTAGCACTTTCTCTAGGGCTGATTTGTGGATAGGGATTGTTTAAAGCTAGTTTTGTCATGGAATATCTTATTTTCTTCATCAATGACGATTGAAGTCTCTGCTCGATATAGTATTATGAGGTTGCATCCATGGTCTCTTAGTGTCTGCAGGACATCTCCCCAGGACTTTTATGGTTTCCATTGAGAAGTCAGGTGAAATTCTGATAGATCTGCCTTTATATGTTACTTGTCTTTTTTCCTTTGAAGCTCTTAATATTCTTTCTTTATTCTATATGTTTTACATTTTGATTATATGGCAAGAGGATATTTTTAATCCAGTCTATTTGGTTTTCTGTAAGCTTCTTGTACCTTCATAGGGACATTCTTTTTTAAGTTGGGAATATTTTCTTATATAAATTGTTGAATATATTTTCTGTGCCTTTGAGATGGATTTCATCTTCTTCTATCCCTATTATTCTTAGGTTTGGTTTTTTTCATGGTGTCCCAGATTTCCTATATGTTTTGTGTTAAGAATATGCTGGATTTAATGTTTCCTTTGACCAAAGAATCTATCTATTTCCTTTATAGTATCTTCAACACGGGAGATTCTCCCTTCCACTTCTTGAATTCTGTTGGTTCTGCTCTGCAGTTCCTGCTCATTTACCCCAATTTTTCATATCCTCTGTCATCTCGGTTTGTGTTTTCTTTATTGCCTTTATTTCTGTCTTCAAGTCTTGAACTGCTTTCTTCATTTGTTTGATTACTTTTTCTTTGCTTACTTGGGTTCCTTTGAAGTATTTATTATTTTTTTTCCATTTTTATTTGTCTTTCCCTCCAATTCCTAAAGAGAATTTTTACTATCCTCTTTAAATATTCTCCAACATCTTCATAGAGTTATGTTTAAAATCGTTTTCTTCTGCTGATTCTGGGATGAGCAAGTCTTCCTGTTTCATGACCACTGGATTCTGGTGTTACCTTGTAGCTTCTTAGATTGTTGGATGAATTCTTGCATTGGTGCCCACCCATCTCTTCCTTTCAGTTGGTGCTGGCAGTGCCTTTGCATCTTGACCCAATTCATGCAGTGTCTATCTGTGTCTCTAGAAAATGTTCTTGATTTGCTTTGTACAATCACTGCCTGTGTCTCACAATGAGACTGAGGTCTCTCTTGGCCCTCTCTTTTGACCTGATCTCTTGGTCTACTCTGTGCAGTCACAGCTTGTGCTTCCGAGTTCCTCTCACCTGTTCTTTTGGTCCTCTCTGTGTAGTTCCAGCTTCTGTGTTTCAGTGGAGGCTGCGCACGGGGGATTGTAAGCTTTGTGGGCAGAGTGGAACTCATAGCTTGCAGGGTCAGAAGATGGGATGGAGATATTGGAGCAACTTTCCTGCAGGAAACTTGCCTGCTGGCTGGCTAGAGAAGCCAATGAGGGTGGGTCCCGGGGTTTGCCCGGTATGGAGGGCCTATAGAGTGGGACCATCCACCAAGTGGGTGGTCACTCATCTTTTGGTCTTCTCAGTGTAGTAGCAAGCTGTATTTCAGAGTTCTGCTGATACTGCACAGGGTGGATAGGAGGGTTGAGGAACATAGTGGGATTTGTAGCTTTCAGGGTCTAATGAAAGGGATGGGAGTGTTAGAACAGCCTACCAGCAGGAAACTCACCTGCTGGGCTGACTAGAGAAGATGAAGCAAGCAGGGGAGGGGCCTGAGGTTTTGCCTGGATATGAAGGGCCTAGAGTGTAGGGTGTCCTGTTGGGTGGCTGGTCACTTACTTCTTGGTCCTCTCTATGTATTAGCAGACTGTGTTTCAGAGTTCCACTGAGGTTGCAGAGGGGAGGAATCGAAAGCATTGGGGGCAGAGTGGGACTTGTGGCTTTCAGGGTCCGATGGATGGAATGGGGGTGTTAGAGCAGCCTTCCTGCAGGAAATTCATCTGTTGGTTGGCTAGAGAATCCTAGACAAGTGGGGGTCTCTTAAGAAAGTAAATTACATAAAACCTTGTAATTATACATGTCCGCATTTTTTCAGTACTCTTTTCCTCCTAGGCATGAAAGACAAAGGGAAGGGATTTATTTAATAGTCTGAGATCAAAAAATCTTCTATGTATTCATGATTTTATTTTCTCAATCAATCCTACACGTGTTGTAGGATAATTGATCCTGTTATTTCCCTCCTGTAACTCTTCCCAGATATTCCCTTCTACAAATTTTATGTTTTTTTTCATGAATGAAACACACACACACACACACACAAACCTACACATACACACACACAAATAACAAAATTCACCAAAAGATAATACAGAAAATTAAAATGAAAAAGCAAATGACCATTAAGTGAGGGAAAGGGAGCTAAAAAAATCTGAAATGAAAGTACCTCTCCCCCCAAAAAAATAAATCAAAGAGTTTGTATTATATTGCTTAATTATTACTAGGTGTAGGGCCTGTTCTGGATTGCAATTGATACATTCAGTGACACTTCATTGGAGAAAAGTAATTTTAAAAAAACACAGTATTTATAAATACTAGGTTTGTTTGCATGTATCTATTTTGGCCTCTGTGTGTTTGAAAATATATACATTTGGGTACAGTATAATCTGTCAAAATAGAAACAGTTGGCTAAATATGTATTTGTTAGAGAAACTGGAAAATCTAGCATGACACTCCACATTATAAGCAAATGGAGGTTCATGGAGAAGTATAATTTTAGATATATTTTTTATTTAAAAATATTTTTAGAATATTTTTCATAGCTTCAAACTTCCACAAGTCCTTCCAGAACCATCACATCTCCTTACGAAATTCAGCCCTATAATCTTTCCTTTTACAAAAACACAAAATTAGAAAAACCTGGAAATCAGAAAAAGCAATCAATAGACTAACAAAAAAAATCAAAACAGAACAAAAGTATCACAGACACACAAACACAAGGTAAAATACAAAATAAAAACAAAAAACATACAAAAAACAGAGTAAAACAGGGAGTTTGTGTTGGCCAACTACTTTTGAGCATTCGGCATGCCCTGGATTGTGATTGGTATAGACACTGTATGTAGTCAATTAAAGTGCATAATATGTTTGTTTTTTGAAGTCCTTTGTATTAAAGTTTTAACTAATAAGAATAACATGATACTTAGTGGAGATTATCAAAATATATTAAAAGGGAATTTGTCAAATCATAATCAAAGTGTATGATCTCTCAGTGGAGATGCAATCAGTCCAGAAGGTACAATACAGAGTACTCACTAGACCTATAAAACTGGTATAACTTTTATAACTGCCATACAAGACACTCTATATGGAATATATGATGCCTTGAGACTTTTTAATAATAATTCTTCTTGGTATTTCCCGAAGTTCTCATTTAGACATCTAGCAGGTTTAAAACTCTTTATTCCCAGAAACTCTCAGAGTACACAGTCTTTCTAAAATTAGGACTCTGCACTAAAGAAGAATTACTTAAAGAAAATGCAGAGGATTTAAGTAATTATAAAAGATGGGAGTTTCAATTAAGATTTAGGTCTATTAAATATCTGAAAAGCACTTTTTAAATAAATGCAAAGGAGGTCTTATGTAATGTCAGTGACTGATAGCATACTTTAAAATATGAGGAAAGACTAAAAGGAATCATCCTGTAAATTGCTTGAAAATAATCTCAGGTACTTTCTGATCATCCACTATTGTCTAACCCACCCCCTCCTCCTACACACCATCCAATTTCAATAATTTTTTACCATATTTTTAACTATCAAGAACAGTATAGGGATATTGCACTCAATTTAGATTGGCGTTGGAGGATTTACTAAAATTGACAATGGTTCTCTACTTTCTTTGTAATTTGTCAATATTCTGGTCAAGAGTAAACCTGTGAAACCAGAATATTCACAAGAGGCACTGCCTTAGCACTTTTGAATTCATTGAAATGAGTTTCATGAAAAATTCCCTGCAATGAATTTTAAGTATGTCTTTGTCATTGCTTTCCTATCTCCATGATGGATTGTGGTTTTGCTTGATGAAGGACTACTGACTTAATACTAGCAAAAATATTCCCTCGCTCTCTGTCTCAAATTTTCTAGTCTCTATCTCTGGTGGAAAAACAAAACAAAACAAAACAAAAAAACAATTAAACCAAAACAAAACTACACCTTACAGGCACTAATGCAAACCCTCGGATTTATTCAGAAAATACCTGCATTCTAACCGTGTTCAATATTAATGAACGTTGATAATAAAATGGATAATCCTGGAACTAAATGTTTCTAAGGACTGATTTTAAAGACACTAATACTATCATGTTTCTGGTATTTTGTTTTTCAGGAAGTCATTTTATTGTATTGTGACTTTCTAATTCCAAAAATAACCCCCCCAAAAAATTCCAGGAGTTTGATGTTAAATAAAGACTGCCCTATTTCAAATATGTATGGTCCATGTTTCAAATGACTTATGTAAAATCACGTTATGGGTTTGGATAGAGTTTTCATACTTTTCCTGCAGAGGATCAGTGTGCAGTTTCCAGTACGTTGGATGACTCACAATCACCTATTATTAAAACAAGTGTTTTCATGTAAAAATTTCTCACCAACAAAATCATTTCAGAAAGCAAGCATCACCAAAAATTCATTGAAATATGAAATGTACTCTTTTCATTAGGTCATATAGATGAAAATTTCAAAAAATTTTATGGAATCTTGTATTTATAACAAAATTTCATAAGTATAAAATTTGGTGGGAACTATGAAAATAGCTCTTCTCTAAGTGTCTTCTTTATCTTCACTTTCTCTGCCAAGTAAAGAATTAAATGTTAGTAAAACCTCCATACATGGTAGACAGGAAGCATTAACACGTATGTTAAAAGTGAAGAACACACATAGCAAGACAAACAGAGAAATTATCTGTGGAGAAAGATGGGACAAGCACACAGGTTAGCAACAGAATGACTTGGCCTCAAACCAAATATTTCTTGTTTAATAAGCTAAAATGTAATGGTGCAGCTGGCTGGATCCTGAGCTCCAGACCCAAGATGGAAAGCGTTAGAAATGGCCTCGCCAGGTGGTGGCGGTACATTCCTTTAATCCCAGCACTGAGGAGGCAGAGGCAGGTGGTTCTCTCTGAGTTTGAGGCCAGTCTGGTCTACAAGAGTTTGTTCCAGGACAGACTTCAAAGCTACAGAGGAAAAATTTTCACGAACCACCCTCCCCCCCCCCGACACACACACACACACACACACACACACACACACACAAAAAAAAAAAAATAGAAAGAAAAAGAAAAAGGGAACAAAGGAAAGAAAAGAAGGAAGGAAGGAAGGAAGGAAACAAGAAAGAAGGAAGGGAGGTAGAGAAAGAGAGAGAGAGAAAGAGAGAGAGAGAGAGAGAGAGAGAAAGAAAAAAGAAAGAAAGAAAGAAAGAAAGAAAGAAAGAAAGAAAGAAAGAAAGAAAGAAAGGTTGTTTCTGTCTATACTGATCTATACTAACAAATGCTGGGATTTCTGTGGAAGGCTTAAGATTAACACTATGAGTCAAACCTGAATTAAATCTGGATTCCCGTGTTTTTTTGAAGGCCCACAATCAGATATATCACCAAATTGAAAAATCTTAGAGAGAAATGCAAACCCAGTAGGTCTTATATATCTTCCTAGTGTTGCTTCCCGAAAACCACATGGGTTATCCTGAATAATTTCCCCAAAACAAAGAGTTTTAAAGCAGGGTAAAGAGTAGCCTCTTTTATTCAATCAGAAAACATGGGGATTAGGTTACAGATAGTTTCCAGCTGTAATAAGTAATGTTGAAGGGAGAAAGAATGTTCCATAACCTGTAAAACATACTTTTTGGGGGAGGCTTCTCTCCTGCACGGTCCTGAAACAAATGCAGAGAAACTATATTATTTACAATACTATTTGGCCAATAGCTTAAGTGTATTTCTGGCTAACTCATATATTAAATTAACCCATCTCCATTAATCTGTGTATCCATGACTGTGACTTATCGGGTAATGTTTTTGGCGTTTGTCTCTGGAGGGGCTACATGGCTTTTCCCTTAGCTTAACCTTGTTTCTCCTAGCATTCAGTTTAATTTTCCCACCTAGCTCTATTCTGTGAAGCCACTGGTCAAAACAGCTTCTTTATTAAACAGTGGTAATAAAACATATTCACAACATATTAGGGTAATGGTTAAAGCTTATATAGCCCTTGAATGAGGAACTTGGCTTGGGGTGGAGGGTAGGGGTAAGAAGGAACTTGGCAGGGTAGCAAAGGTCACCAATTAGCACACCTGGTGTTTTTGTGTGAGCAGAAACATTCTTTTGTGGTTCCCTTAACAAACAGTTCTCAAGATAGTTGGGGTGTGGGTTTCTCTGCAAACATTCTTATGACAATGATCCCTGATATATCTGTTATCATTCTTAGGACAATGGTCCCTGACACTGAATCAAGGTCATGATGTCTTATATCTCCAGCATTTTCCTTATCTAGAGTAAAAAATCACTGATAATGTGTTTATATAACAATATTTATTTAAATAATTTCTCATATGTTTAAGCTTGATAGTAGAATAGTACAAGCCCTTGGTTATATATTTCTGATGGGTATTTAAGATCAAGCAGGTTGCCAAAGTTAACACAATTTTTTTTTGTTTTAATTAAAAAACATTTGATAACCTGGTACTTGGAGGATGTTTGGGTTTGGATGAAGTCTCTGATTTCTTGTTAATATTTTTGTTACAGTGACAAAATACCATGGTTAAAGCAACAAAGTAAAGAAACATTAACTTAGCATGTTTTCAGATGTTTAGAGTCCATGATGGCAATGCAAAGGCATGGTGACAATGACCTCAGGGAGCTTACAATTTGATATGCCAACAGAAGACAGAGATTCACATGTACATTTGCGAAGTCTTTTTGAAACCTCAAAGCCCTCTTTCGCTGGCACTCTTCTGAAAAGAGCATCACCCCAATTCTTTCCAAAAATTTCTACCAACTAATATAAAGTATATAAATGGCCATATGGGAACATTTTTGTTCAAACCATCTCATTCTTTTAATTTTTTTTTCCCAAATGGTCGACCTATGTAAGGATAAATCAAAGTTTCTACTTCACTTAATTTTGATTAGAAGTGCAGCAGCATTATTTTTATTTTTATTTTCCTCTGTTTGAGTCTGTCCTTTGTAAACTGGATATTTCTTAGAATCAACCCAGTGAGGTCTCCATGTCCACTCTAAACAAGAGGTCTGGTGATGTTTGTCAAGAATACAGGATTAACTGAGAAATGTTTCTAAATTTCTGGGGATTTACTTAACCACTGAGGACAAGGGGAGATATCTTTAAATTTTTATGCTTCTGTCCACATTAATACAGATCTTCCTGTGATTATGTAATCACCAAGAAGGTCAGATGCACCAGTCTTGTCCTTTCAACTACTGTATAACGTTTGGATAAAGTCTGAGGAGAAACCAAAAAGAGTTACATAAGCCTTGATTAGGCACACATTTTTATATCAATACTTACAAATGTAACAGAGACTAGATTAATAGCAAATGAGAATTCCATTGATTTAAGTAGAGTTTAAGATCATTGTTGGGAGCAAAGGAAGTCTTTGGTTTGGAAGATTCTGATTGGGTATATGCTATTGACATGACCGGGTTGTGACAAAGCATGAAGTCTTAGTCCTATAGAAAACTGGCAAAGCCTTCCTCCTAGGTGAGGCTTGGAGTGATGCAATGCTTTCCTTTGTTCTGTATGTAAATGTCCATAGTGTGTCCAGAATATAAAATATCCATAATAGTTTTTTTTATACTAGGAGGAAAAGTAACATTGACTTATAAATTTGTCATCTGTTATTTAAATTTTCTCCCTAGAGGGGAGAAGCAATGTCCACTCCCTTCTTATAAGGTTCTAATGAGCATTGGAAGCTTTATTGTTTTCAAAGTTCACCCGGGTAACAAATGAGTATATTAGACTCATTTACCTAGTATGAGTAAGGGGGTGAAGAAAGAAATGTGGATAGTCTCAACACAGTTGCATCACATAGTAGTCACTGGCCATGGGTGATGATTTTCTACAGCTAAACAGGTGAAGTCCCTTCCTTTCAGTCTTTTCCAAAACTCTATACTTTATACACTCTATACACTGTCTGCAAGACAATGAAGCTCTGTGCAATTCAGGCAGAATTTATTACAATTGGCTATATAATTGGCTGAGAGACGCAGTTGGATATTCAGGAGAGGATCCAACACATCGCCCATCTACCTCTGTAAAGGCTTATCTGTCAACACTGACTAGGAAATGTGCTGTTGCTTCTAGTGAAAATTGTCTGCACTCAAAGAATACTACTACTACTCATAGTAGTCTCCAAAGGAGTCTTATTTGCTGAGTCTAATAGGGACTGATAAAAAACAAAAGATTTTTTTTTTTGCAGTTTAGAGAACCATAAGGAGCAGATCACATGAATTTACAGCCCCACTCTCAGAGTTCCTTACACTTTATACAGATATTCATAAAAGACAGTCAAACTCAAGTGTGCTAAAGCAGACAGAAGTACTTGCCTTCTATTTACCAGTGTCTAAATTGAGATAAACCGGGGCTAATCTGGAGATGGTCAGCTACTTTTCAAGTACCCAGAATATGTTTGGATATGTCTGTAATATTGAGTGATTGGGAGTAGTTTTCCAGGTAAAAGAATTGTTACCTGAACACGAGGGAGACTTTTGAACCTCTTTCTCCCTCTAGGGGCTTTCTAAATCATCTTCACAGATGGTTTTTCATACCATCTCTGAGCAAAGAAAAGATTAAGGTTGTTTTCCTAAAATCTTTAGGTCCTTGTCTTGCATCAGTTGCCCTGGAGACAATTTAGTAGAGACTCCAAAAGAAATCATGAACACTTCTGTCCCTATCTGTAAATGATGGAAAAGACTGATAGAAAGTTGCATAATCTTTTTCATATCTCTCAGGCTAACAACCAGAGTAACAGTTCAGAGCTACAAATGTAGCAGCGACATTGCCCCTCAGTAGTCTCTCAGTTCCTGTTTCCAATGTGAGTTTGTTTACATCTATGCATGCCGACAGTCCCCATGCATACCAGTTTTGCTTCTTCCCCAGCTATTTCTGTTAACACCATTTCCAAAAGTACACTAATACCTCTCACATACTAACTGGGATTGGGTATATTAACATGAGAAGTGAGCACAGTCTAAGAGACTGATGTCTTTTCTCTATTTCCCAAAAACAACATAATGGTTTAAATTATACTGTTTAAGGCGATGTAAAGTAACCTATTTTTTTCATGTAGATGGGAATGGAAGTGGAATACCGTCCTTTCTCAAATAAGTAGTTTGAATAAATCATAGATAGTGAGCAAGTGAGCAATGGCCTGACATAAGGTTCTTGACTGGCCAGTGGTGATAGGGAAGTAAATATTGTTCCAGGTGATAGAGATGAGGGACATTCCTCTGTTTTGAAACTTCTTGATTTTTGAACATTCTTGTATTTTATTAGTCTACATTGGGTTTTAAAATCCTAAATAAGAAGAAAACACAGTAACAATTTATGTTAACTTTCTTTTCACTTACAAAAAGCTATATAGATTAGCAAAATGTTCTCAGAATTCACCAAACGAAAACTGGACTGCAGTCATGAAAATGTAAAAAATACTCAATGGAAAATAGTGACAAGAAAGGCAGACATCTATAGGAATTCAGTAAGAGAGAGCATCAACACATTGTTTTCATTACCTGGTCTATACTACGTTTAGCTGTATGATAAAGATGAAGGAACATGAAGTTCTCTCTCTGTCTCTCTGTTTCTGTCTCTGTCTCTGTCTCTGTCTCTGTCTCTCTCTCTCTCTCTCACACACACACACACACACACACACACACACACACACACACATTGCTCTGGATAACTTTACTCAAGATGGTGAAAATCTAGCTTTTGATTTGCAGCCAGTGAACTGAATCAGCAGTATGGAATTTTACAGCTGTCTCAGTGAACAAGAGGCTCAGAAAAGGGACAGAACTCTCTTTTTTGTGGCTATACATTCAAAAGGAAGTCAGACAAGATCAAGGCGTTTAGAGCAATGCTTTGCCTTAAAGTTTATAATATGGAAAGCATAGCTAAACAAAGCTGATACTGCATAAAGTGGTTTTGTACAGAAGGATGTGTAAGTTTAGAAGAAGAATAGAATTCTTTTATTACTAGAACTTTCTCTGACTTTTGATGCCTTGAAATAGATCCAGGAAAACAAATACATAAATAACTAACAGGAAATTTTGCAATTATTTGTATAATTTCTTCTTTATATTACTATGGACTTTTTTTTTTCTTTTTATAAAGAAAGTATATTCCCTTATAAATGGAAATGATGAAATCTGTGCTTGACATCAGCTCATACTATATAAAAATAAGATGGGAATGTTAAATGGTAACATTCGGTATCAATATAAGTCTCAAAAATGAAATTTGAGAATATCTATGCTGTGCTTGTTTGCTATAAGAACTTTTTTTTTTTTAGTAAATTTTATTAAATTATAAAAGTTTCCATTTCCGCCCCCCCCTCCCAAAACCCTCCCACTCCCCCCACTCTCCCCCTCCTTCCCCTCCGTCCCCCATGGCCGTCAGGGTTTCCTGCCCTGTGGGAAGCTCCAGCTCCCTCCCCCTCCCTCCAGGTCCAGGAAGGCGAGCGTCCAAACAGACTGGATCCCCAAAATCCAGCATATGCAGAGGAAACAGGTCCCAGTGTCATAGTCAATGGCTTTTCAGAAAGACCCCAGGCCAGCCACAGTCTGAGAATTCGGCCAAATTCCGAGAATCTGGCTAGATCACGTCCTCGTTCAGTCCCAGTCCGACTGGCCCTGGTAAACTCTCATCAGATCCGTTCCCTTGTATCAGTGGGTGATAGCATCCCTCGCAGTACTGATTTCGTCTTTCATGTTCCTCCTCCTTCCGCTCCCCCTCCGGACCTCGGGGGGCTCAATCCGGTGCTCCAATGTGGGCCTCCGACTGCATAGCCGTCCTTCGCCAGACAAAGGATCTATGGTGATAAGCAAAATATACATCAGTATGGTCATGGGCCACGGCCGATTCAGGCACCCTCTCCTCTGTTCAGAGAGCAATCTGGGGGATTTCTCCTTGGACCTGGGATCCCATATATAATCAAGTCTCCTGTAAACCCTAAAATGGCTCCCTTAGTTGAAATATATTGTCCCCTGATCCCATATTCATCCTACCTCCCTCCCCCCCCCCCCCCAATCCCCGGCCACCAAGCTTTCCCCATTCCTCCCCTACTCCCTTCTCTCTAGCCCTCTCCCCCTCCATCGACCCTCCCACCCCCCCATGCACCCGAGGTTACCTGGGACTCTTGTCTATATCCTACCTCCTGGTGGATAGCTAAATAATCTTCATCAGGTTCATCTTCTTATTTAGCTTCTCTAGGATCACGAATAATAGGCTCAAAGACCTTTAATTATGGTTAGAATCCACTTATGAGTGAATACATACCGTGTTCCTCTTTTTGGGTCTGGCTTACCTCACTCAGTAAAGCGTTTTCTATTTCCATCCATTTGCATGCAAAATTCAAGATGTCATTGTTTTTTACCGCCGAGTAAAACTCTAATGTATATATGTTCCACACCTTTTTTAACCATTCTTCTATTGAGGGGCACCTAGGTTGTTTCCATGTTCTGGCTATTACAAATAGTGCAGCTATGAACATAGTTGAACAAATGCTTTTGTAGTATGTTAGGGAATCTTTAGGGTATATTCCCAAGAGTGGTATTGCTGGGTCCTGAGGGAGGTTGACTCCCAGTTTCCTGAGAAACCGCCACACTGATTTCCACAGTGGCTGCACGAGTTTGCATTCCCACCAACAATGGATGAGTGTTCCCCTCACCCCACATCCTCTCCAGCATAGGCTATCATTGGTGTTTTTGACTTTAGCTATTCTGACAGGTGTAAGATGGTATCTCAAAGTGGTTTTGATTTGCATTTCCCTGATCGCTAAGGAGGTTGAGCATGACCTTAAGTGTCTTCTGGCCATTCGAAGTTCATCTGTTGTGAATTCTCTGTTAAGTTCAGTACCCCATTTTTTAATTGGATTAATTAGAGTTTTAGTGCCTAGTCTCTTGAGTTCTTTGTATATTTTGGAGATCAGACCTTTGTCTGATGAGGGGTTGGTGAAGATCTTCTCCCAGTCAGAAGGCAGCCTTTTTGTCCTACTGACAGTGTCCTTTGCTTTACAAAAGCTTCCCAGTTTCAGTAGATCCCATTTATTCATTGTTTCTCTTATTGTCTGTGCTGCCGGGGTCCTACTTAGGAAGAGGCCTCCTGTGCCTAAATCTTGTAGACTACTTCCCACTTTCTCTTCTATCAGGTTCAAAGTGGACGGATTAATGTTGATGTCTTTAATCCATTTGGAGTTGATTTTTGTGCATGGTGATAGATATGGATCTACTTTCATTTTTTTACAGGTTGACATCCAGTTATGCCAGCACCATTTGTTAAAGATGCTTTCCTTCTTCCATTGTATACCTTTAGCTCCCTTGTCGAAAAAAGGTGTTCATAAGTTTGTGGGTTAATATCTGGGTCTTCTATTCGATTCCATAGGTCGACTTCTCTGTTCTTATGCCAATACCAAGCTGTTTTCAATACTGTAGCTCTATAATAGAGTTTGAAGTCAGGGATGGTAATGCCTCCAGAAGTTCTTTTATTGTATAAGATTGTTTTGGCTATCCTGGGTTTTTTGTTTTGCCATATAAACTTGATTATTGTTCTCTCAAGGTCTGTGAAGAAGTTTGATGGGATTTTGATGGGGAGTGCATTGAATCTACAGATTGCTTTTGGTAGAATTGCCATTTTTATTATGTTGATTCTCCCAATCCAAGAGCAGGGGAGGTCTTTCCATTTTCTGGTATCCTCCTCAATTTCTTTCTTCAAAGACTTAAAGTTTTTGTCAAATAGGTCTTTCACTTCCTTGGTTAGAGTAACCCCAAGATATTTTATGCTATTTGTGGCTATCATGAAAGGTGATGCTTCTCTGATTTCCCTCTCTGCTTCTTTATCCTTTGTGTATAGGAGGGCCACTGATTTTTTGGAGTTGATCTTGTATCCTGCCACGTTACTAAAGGTGTTTATCAGCTGTAGGAGTTCTTTGGTAGAGTTTTTGGGGTCGCTTATGTACACTATCATATCGTCAGCAAATAACGAAAGTTTAACTTCATCCTTTCCAATTCGAATCCCCGTGATCCCCTTATGTTGTCTTATTGCTATTGCTAGAACTTCAAGCACTATATTGAAGAGGTATGGAGAGAGTGGACAGCCTTGTCGCGTTCCTGATTTTAGTGGAAAGGCTTTGAGTTTCTCTCCATTCAGTTTGATGTTAGCTGTCGGCTTGCTGTATATTGCTTTTATTATATTTAGGTATGATCCTTGTATCCCCAGTCTCTCCAACACCTTTATCATAAATGGGTGTTGAATTTTGTCAAATGCTTTTTCAGCATCTAGTGAGATGATCATATGGTTTTTTTCTTTCAGTTTATTTATATGATGGATTACATTGATAGATTTGCGTATGTTGAACCAGCCCTGCATCTCTTGAATGAAGCCGACTTGATCATAATGGATAATTTTTCTAATGTGCTCTTGGATTCGGTTTGCCAGTATTTTATTGAGAATTTTTGCATCGATGTTCATGAGTGAGATTGGCCTGTAATTCTCTTTCTTGGTTGTGTCTTTGTGTGGTTTTGGTATTAGGGTAACTGTAGCTTCATAAAAGGAGTTAGGCAGTGACTCTTCTGTTTCTATATTGTGGAATACATTAAGGAGTATAGGTATTAGCTCTTCCTGGAAGTTCTGGTAGAATTCTGCATTGAAACCATCTGGTCCTGGGCTTTTTTTGGTAGGGAGATTTTTGATAACAGCTTCTAACTCTTCGCGACTTACAGGTCTATTTAGATTGTTCACCTGTTCTTGGTTCAACTTTGGTATATGGTATTTATCTAAAAAAATGTCCATTTCTTTTACATTTTCCAACTTTGTGGCATATAAACTTTCATAGTAAGATCTAATGATTCTCTGAATTTCCTCTGTGTCTGTGGTTATGTCCCCCTTTTCATTTCTGATCCTATTAATTTGCATGTTCTCTCTCTGCCGTTTGATTAACTTGGATAGGGGTTTGTCAATCTTGTTGATTTTCTCCAAGAACCAGCTTTTTGATTCATTGATTCTTTGGATTGTTTTCTCTGTTTCTATTTTGTGGATTTCAGCCCTCAGTTTGATTATTTCCAGTCTTCTAGACCTCCTGGGTGAATCAGCTTCTTTTTTTTCTAGATCTTTCAAGTGTGCTGTTAAGTCTCCAATGTGTGCTTTCTCCGCTTTCTTTAATTGGGCACTTAGTGCTATGAACTTTCCTCTTAGCACTGCTTTCATAGTGTCCCATAGGTTTGAGTATGTTGTGTCTTTATTTTCATTAAATTCAAGGAAGAGATTAATTTCTTTCTTTATTTCTTCCTTGACCCAGGGGTGATTTAGTAGTTGACTGTTCAGTTTCCATGAGTTTGTTGGCTTCCTGGGGGGAGCATTGTTGTTGAATTCTAATTTTAGTCCATGGTGATCTGACAAGACACAGGTAGTTACTAATATTTTTTTGTATCTGTGGAAGTTTGCTTTGTTACCGAGTATGTGGTCAATTTTCGAGAGGGTTCCATGAGCTGCAGAGAAAAAGGTATATTCTTTCCTATTTGGGTGGAGTGTTCTATAGATGTCTGTTAAGTCCATTTGATTCAATACCTCCAATAGGTCTCTCAATTCTCTGTTTGGTTTCTGTCTGATTGACCTGTCCATTGGTGAGAGAGGAGTGTTGAAGTCTCCTACTATTAGTGTGTGTGGTTTGATTACTGCCTTGAGTTCTAGAAGAGTTTCTTTTACATATGTGGGTGCCTTTATATTAGGAGCACAGATATTCAGGATTGAGACTTCCTCCTGATGAATTGTTCCAGTTATGAGTATGAAATGTCCATCTCCATTTCTTCTGATTGATTTTAGTTTGAAGTCGATTTTGTTAGATATTAGAATGGCCACGCCCGCTTGTTTCTTAGGTCCATTTGCTTGGAAAACCTTTTCCCAACCCTTTACTCTGAGTAAGTGTCTGTCTTTGTGGTTGAGGTGTGTTTCTTGTAAACAGCAGAATGTTGGATCCTGTTTTCGTATCCAATCTCTAAGTCTGTGCCTCTTTATAGGTGAATTGAGTCCATTGATATTAAGTGATATTAATGACCAGTGGTTGTTGACTCCGGTCATTTTTTTTTTTTTTTTAGGTAGTAGAGTGTATGTGTTTTTCTTCTTTGATTTGTGCTTGTGAATGGTCGCTAGATGTTCGAGTTATTGTAGATCGTGTTGGGAATGTTGGATTCCTTCGGTAGTGATTTTCCTTCTAATATTCTCTGTAAGGCTGGATTAGTAGCTACGTATTGTTTAAATTTGTTTCTATCCTGGAATATTTTGTTTTCTCCGTTGATAGTGAACAATAGCTTGGCTGGGTATAGTAGTCTGGGTTTGCATCCATGGTCTCTTAGTTTCTGCAGTACCTCTATCCAGGATCTTCTGGCTTTCATGGTTTCCATAGAGAAATCCGGTGTAAGCCTGATAGGTTTACCTTTATATGTTACTTGACCTTTTTCCTTGTAGCTCTTAAAATTTTTTCTTTAATATTTATGTTTTGTGTTTTGATTATTATATGGCGCGGGGATGTTTTTTTTCTGATCCAATCTATTCGGTGTTCTGTATGCTTCTTGAACCTTCATAGGAATATCGTTCTTTAGGTTGGGAAAGTTTTCTTCTATAATTTTGTTGAATATATTTTCTGGGCCTTCGATCTGCAGTTCTTCTCCTTGTTCAATCCCTATTATTCTTAGATTTGGTTTTTTTATTGTGCCCCAGATTTCCTGAATGTTTTGTGAAGAGAATTTGTTGGATTTGCCGTTTTCTCTGACCAGAGCATTTATTTTCTCTATGGTATCTTCAGAATCTGAGATTCGTTCTTCTATCTCTTGTATTCTATTGGTTATGCTTGATTCTGTAGTCTCCGCTCGTTTACCTAGGTTTTCCATATCCAGCCGGTTCTCGTTTTGTGTTTTCTTCATTGCCTCCATTTCAGTTTTCAATTCTTGGACTGTTTCCTTTACTTGTTTGATTGTTTTTTCTTGGTTTCTCAGGGTATCACTCACGGATTTACTTATTTCTTCAAACTTTTTGTTATATTTCTCATCCATTTCTATACTCATTTCTTCAAACTTTTTGTTATACTTCTCGACCAGTTCCTTAAGGGAGTTATTCATATCCTGTTTAAGGGACTCTATTGTTTTCATAATGGCACTTTTTCCACTTCATCTGGGTTAGAGTGTTCAAATCCTTCTGTTGTAGGGTCGTTGGGATCTGATATTTTCATGTTGTTTTTCAGATTGTTGGAGGAGGTCTTGCCTTGGCGTCTGCCCATCTCTTCGATCAAATGCTCTCTATTGGAACTTCTGGTATCGGGTCAGGTTCCCTTGTTGGGCAGGGAGTTCACTGATAGAATGCCTACCTTTCCCCAAGCAGGGTATTGAACCACAGGCATTGCCTCTTTCCGGGATGCTCCTACAGAGCAGGCCCAGTGTGCAAGGCAGCTGAACTTGGGAAATTTTATGGGCTCAGTGGGAGGGGAGAAATATAGAAATTTGTACCTGGATGGAAGCTGGGATGGCAGGTGGGAGAGCCTAGCAGGGTGGAAACAGCACTGCAGGCTGACCTGGGAGTCTATGGGGTCGGGGAGAGTCCTAGCTCCCCCTCGCCGGGCCCGTGGGGGCCCGAATCAACTCACCACTCCGAAGGCCCTCTGGATGGAAGCTGGGATGGCTGGCGGGGAAGCTAGCAGGGTGGAGCCAGCAGAGCAGGCTGACCTGGGAGTCTATGGGGTCGGGGAGAGTCCTAGCTTCTTGCTCCAGAGGTAAATGTATGCATCATCAATAACTTTTGCGTTTACTTGGGTATTATTAGAATCCATCTTATATTCCTTAGAGTTTGTTTATATGCTTTAAGTGTCTTATCAAATAGTAATTTGAAATTTTTTGGGATCTGACTTTTTTTTTTTTGGATCTGCCTTCTTTAAGGCTTATAAGAATATCATTTTTCTTAAGAAGAAAGCATAGATTCAGAAAAGGGATTTTTTCTTTCAAATTTTAATATATTCTCAGTTCAATTGTATATGTTACCTCATTTGCTCTCAAATATCATGTGTACTAGATTAGAAGATAATACAGATTTTCATTACTAGTATAACACATCCAAGTAAACTGGAATGTGGAAACAATGATTTTAAAGAAAAATCTCTTCTCCTTAACAAAATTATTGTACTGCACATTTTTGTAATTGTGATTAAGCTCTGCAATTCTAGTATATTATCACATTGCTGAAGAGTAGATTCACTAATGCTTTTGTCTCATAAAATTATCTATTTTAGAAATCTGTCCTTTTTAAGGGCAAACTGAGAATGGGGTAATGAAGGGAAGAGGTTACAGAATAGAGTCATGAACAACTTGAATTTCTGTTTTTAATCAAGTTAAACTTAGTATGTAGCAAAAGTAATTTCCTCTAAATAAGTCTTTGATCAGTGTCCAATACTAGTCCAAAATTAATTCTTTATATTTTATTTAACATCCCATAAAATATTTTAATATAACTTGAGCAGCTATAAAAATCATTTTCACATTTCCATTTTATTTTATCTTGTCATTGTTAGTGGTGTGGTATCTGAGGGAAAGAAATGATGAAAAGTTATTTTTGGCAACCAGAAATTTATCTTCATTTTAAGTAATGATAATACTTCATTATTTTTTACAAAAGGAAGCTAGAGGAGAAAAGGAGAGAGCAATGAAGGATGAGTGAATGAGAGAGGGAAGAAGAACAGAAAGGAATAAGAGGAAAGGAAAAAAGGAAAAATATAGTTTGCTAAGTAAATTAATACCATTTGTATGAACAAACAATTATATAGAAGTACAAAATATTTTTATATGTATATACGGGTGCTATGTTGTCTTGCATTTTAAAACGTTAAATATATTTTTTTTAAAGTTTTGTGTACAAGGAAGAGTTTTTAAATCATCTCTAGATATTTGAACCTATTTTCTGGATCTATGATCTACCAATTTGCTTATGATAGATTTTGATCAGAAAGATAGACAAAACAACCTATAGAACTCATATTTTTGAAGTGTCACTTATGGTAACTAAAATTTCTTTTAAAATATTTGCTCTAAATTTTTTCATGGTTTACGGAGCAAAAGAATATTCTTTTGTATGAGACAAATGCTGAATGTTGCCAATATACTAAAGCTATCAGTTTATGTTTGCATGCTTATCATAAAATGTCAATTGCCAGAAATCCCACAGATAGACTCTACTGCAGCCATTGAATACTTTTGGCAAAAGAAGTGATTGTGTTTAAAGGATACAGAGAAGGGAAATGCTATTGAGTAGAATCTGAAAATAATTATATGACTGACATAAATCTCACCAGTCCCACTTTGGCTTTTGATGCTTTTTATTTTTACTTTTTCAGGATCCAGGAAGCGTGAAATTTAGTCTTCCAAATCAGAAAGGGTTTCTGACTTTGGTCAAATCTTAACACTCAAATTTTCAATATTTACTAAGGAATTAAATTAAGATCATTTGTAGAAAGCGTTTGCATCTCTGTATTTTCATTTTGTAATTTAATTATGCAATTCTTGCCCCACTTTCAAAAGAATGTTCAAGTGGTAGTGAAGGAATATTTCAAATAATTCTTAAGATATCAATGTGAAGTCTCAAAACTAGGATATAGATTTCTGATGCTTTTTATCATATTCCTCTTTAAAGCATCTTCTGTGTGCTGAATAAAGCTGTTATTAGAAGCATTGAGTTACTGCTGGCTTTATGCAATTTTGTGGACCTAAGTATGATTCTGAGTATAGGCATATATGTATTTGTTTTATAAACTCTTCAAGACAATTTAACAAAATAGAAATCACCTAAAGAGGAGAGATGCTATCTGTGAATAAAATAGTTCACATTTTACCTGAACTCAAATATATTTACTGTTCCACTTTTTAAATTAGATAAAATTTAATACTATTGTCTGCTATATTGGGATAAGATATTGATTGCTCGCTCGGTTTTAGTCACTAGATATAGAGATTTGTAAGTAATCAAGAGATTGCTGAAACCAATTTATGGCTGATAAGAATGAAAAAGGTCAGTCACATAAAAAAGTAATGTTAACTTTTTATAGTCCCCAAGTCCATCTCGTTTAAGTTTATGAAACAATTATTTTATTTTATTGTATGTCTTTGTGTGGTGGTGTGTGTGTGTGTGTGTGTGTGTGTGTGTGTGTGTGTGAGAGAGAGAGAGAGAGAGAGAGAGAGAGAGAGAGAGAGAGAGAGAGAGAGAAAGTTGATTTTATTTTCAAATACGTGTACTAGTACATGTGTGTAGCAAGGTAGGTATTATTTCACAGGATCCTTCTTATCTTTGGAGACAAGACCTGTCACTTTCCTGGATAGCTAGAATGGCTGGCTAGTGAATCTCAGGGTCTAATAGTCCGTATCTACTCTTAAGTGATATTATAAATGTGCACCATCTAGCTGTTTGTTTTAAATGATGGGTACTATAGATGAATTTCAGGCTGTGTGTTAAAAGACAGGCACTTTACCAGCTGAGCTTTTCCCCTAAACTATATATGATTGTTTAAAAGATATTTTGAAATGTTCCAAATTATTTATAATTTCACGAATAATGATGTGATACATGAAATAATAAAATAACAAAATTCAAATCTACCTCCAACAAACGCTTTAAAGGACTTCAAAGCCATATATTCTGTCTTTGTATACAGATATTTTGTAATGATTTACATAGTTTTTATTTCATTATAATCAGTATGTGGCATGAAGTTTCATGTACTTTTACATTCAGTTAGTTGAAAGTAGTGCATATATATTTTTATAATAGAATTGTAGCTTATAGCTATGACAAGCTTTTCAGGTAAAGAGTTGTCAAGACCTATTCAGTCTATCACATATAGAAACCACCTAAAGTTACCTTTAAATAGTCAGGATAAATGTAGAAGAATGAGTGAATGGAAGAAACAAAGAAAGAAAATAGTATTTCTTTTAAATGGCATTTTCCCTTTCTAATACCAAATTCTCAGCTGTATAATCAGATCCTATGGAATTCTATATGTGCCCCTGATGGAAAAATAGACATTTATTGAACTCCATGAATTACTATTTTCTTTAAGGAAGATGAAAGGGCTACTAAAGCTTTAGGACATTTTTAAATGTCCCAAGAATGTCTCACAGTGAATATGCATATCTTAGTTTAGGCTGCACTAATAAAGGTCTGAAACCTGAGTAACTCATAAACAAGGTACATATATCATTCATAGTGGTTTGGTGTAGATATTTGACATCAGAACAGAACACTTTTTGGATTCTGGGCAGGACCTGTCTATTCTGGGCACAGAGTACCATCTGCTTATTGTCACCATTGGAAAAATTAGAGCTTCAGGTCACTGGGATTAATTTGAGGTCCCTAATATCATTCACAAGGGCTCTAGCTGAATGGATTAATTGTGGAAAATGACTTACCTCCAAATTCTGACATTGGAACGTATATATTTCAATGTATGAGTTGTCCAAGAAGTCATCCATCCAGTTCTTAACATGACTTAACCATCTAATTGTAACAAGTTGGATTATCCAGTCCTGTTATCATGCCATAATAAAGACATTTAATATTTATCTCAAAATTTTATGCTTAAAACTGTGCATAATTAATACATGAAGCAGAAATATAGTAGTAATAAAGTGAAGTCTCACACACTTCTCATGTGGAAAGATAGACAGATATCTATGAATATGATATAGACAAATATAGAATATGATATTAGTATGATATTAGTGTAAAATGTATGGAGAATTTATATTGTTTTTCTGGGTCCTCTGATATATTCTTAAAAATGAAAAGACCTGGAAATATCTGGTTACACAAAATACAAAAGGTTATAAATCGGACAGTGTTGCACTGTCTCTCTCCTTTTCCTTACAAATTCACTAAATTAGAAATTCATTCCCCAGTCCCAGTTGACATGAGTCCCATAGTACTTGAAACTGGGTTTAAAGAACTCTGAAAAAGAGAACAGCACAAGAGCAAATTTACTACCTTTTAGTTGATGATTTAAAGAACCAAAGTGAGAGATGATAGCTTTTTGGGATCCTATTCTCTCTGGGTGTATATATTGCTCAGCTTAGATGAAGTAGTGAGGGCCTTGGACCTTCCACAAAGCAAAGTTCCTTACTTTCTCTTCGGATTAGATGGGGGTGGGGTGGGTGTGTGTGTGTAGGAAATGGGAGGAGGAAAGGGAGTGGGAATTTTGATTGGTGTTTTTTTTAAATAGTATAAAATTTAAAAATAAAAAAAAATTATTAAAAAAACTCTTCCCAGGTCAAAAAACTATCCAAGATTCTGTTGCAAATGTGCATTCACCAGTGACAGAGGATAAAATATGACATAACCTCTCAGAGGAGCATAAACTTGTTGACTCGTCTGAATAGAATCTCAGTGCTTTTCTCAATGTTTTCAGAGCACAGTGATCTAAACTGTATCTGCAAATCAGATATCTATGTTGACTGAGTTTTCTGTTCCACCAGGTCCCCAGTCGTTTATTCCCAAGAAATTACACAGAGGTCTACATTAGTTATAAACTGATTGGCCTGGTAGCTCAGACTTCTTATTAACTCTTATAACTTATATTAGCTCATTTTCTTGTCTATGTTAGCATGTGGCTTGGCACCTTATTCGGTGAGGCAATCATATCTTACTTCTTCTGTGGCTGGATAACGACTGCAGACTAGTACTTTCTTTTTCCCAGAATCCCCCTGTTCTCATTGACCTGCCTCCACTTCCTGTCTGGTTGTGCTGCCTATACTTCCTGCCTGGCTACTGACCAAACAGTAGCGTTTTATTAAAATACAATTGACAGGGTACAAACCATTGTCCCATAGTGTATCTAGAGCAAGGTTTAGCAAAAAATTTTTTGCAAACTACATTTAGGGGTAGCTTTCATAGGTGACATGATTTCAGACAGAGTTGCTAACTTCTGTCTGTATAGTATAAAAGCAGTTATATACAATTCGCAAGCCAGCAGGTGGTGAGTTTGCTTGTTGGGAGGCATCAATTTGTTCATTTCTTCTACAGAAGATGAGGAACAGCTTTGTAAATACTTTAGAAAAGTGCAATTACAGAAAGTGTTACTCCTGATTTTTATTGCACAGTGAAGAAACTAAAAGCTTTATATAGGAAAAGATAGAGACAATGTTGTGGAAAATGTAGGCAAAATCATTTTAAATATTGCCAAAGGAATCGGGAGTGGGAGGCAGAGTGAGAGACTCTCTGTAGAGAAAGATTTCGCTTACGGTGGATTAAAAGCAGTAGTTAAAAAGTCGGGAGCTGTAATGAATTTTGGAATCAATCTTTGTAGAAAACGCAGAATTTGACAAATGATTAGGTCAGCATCTTTTCTGAGACATTACAGCCAACATCTCCTCATTCTTCCCCCCTTTGCTTGTTTCAGTCTGTGAGGCAAAGTCGGACAAATCGCAGGGTAAAAAAGGTCACATGACATCTGTGATGTTCTATCACACCTCATTTCCGTTAGTTCAGCTTTGTTCCAGCTACTTTGGAAACACTTTAGAAAGAACAATGAGAAAATTAGCCAAGTTACATTTGATACTTTTAATTCTGTAAAATTGTTAATAAAATGTATCCTTTATCATTAACTTACAATTTTAACTCCAAGTAAGAATGTTGGTTATATACCTGTAATAAGATCGCTGTATATATACACATGTGTGTATATGTTTGTATATATATGCACACATATATGTATATGTATATGTATATATGTATATTTGCCTCCTACAGACATGAAGCAGTGTGTTTAATAGTGTAGTAGCAATGATTATAGTAGATATGAATTACAAAGAGTAATAAAGATGATTTTGGTATGTACCTTGAATATGTGATATATCAATTTATTCTGTTTCATTAGTTACATATAAAAATCTTAATTAAGGTTTCAAAATACAATTAGTTTATTCTAAAAATGTATAAAAAGGCAGTTTATAAATGTTTAAAATTCTGCAAAATATAATTTCCATTTCATTAAGATAACAACATATAATCTAGCTTCTCTTTAGTTCACATAGTATTTTAACTTTTAAAATAACTCAGTTTTAATTAAAAGTTTAGGAATATTCCTTAGAAGTTTTAAAATGAATAAAATTTTAAATTTTCACTACTTTTGTTTGTAAAATAACATAGTGATGTGCTGAGTACTTGCAGAGAGCATGCATTCTTAAGAGATCTTTATAATTTACTTAGACATTTTTATGCCTTTGTACCAGGAAGCTGCTTCAGTATCCTGAGTGGAAGACATCATCACCCTCTTGTAGTCAACTGTTCACACAGGACACAAATTAGACTCTTAGTGATTGCTTCAAATCTCTGTGTCAAAAATTAATTTTCCCCAAATTATACAATCTTCAACAAGATTCTTTTGTTTTTATTTCTCAGGGTTTATCATTTGACAGGGTAATGACATGGGAAAATGCCAAATGAGTCAAAAAGTCATCTCAATAACTGTCCCAGAAGTCAGACTTTCTTTTCTTTCCATAGTAAGTCATCTCTAATTGTCTGCGGATTTGTTGAAACTTCCACCTCCCCCATAAGTCAGGCAAAAGAAAAATATTGAGCTTCTTAGGGACTCTTAAGTTTGTCAAGCACAATTATTCCAGGTTGCCTATAATAATTAGATGAGTTCTGTATCTCCATTTAAGAAAAATAAGATGCTGCAACTACAAAAATAACTAATATAATTTCTATACATGTTAAGTTAACTTAGCTTATTTTTTTACTGTTACCACCTCAGATTAGACAGCTGACCCTTAAAATACACAAATAGTAAGGCATTATTTCATGTGTGAATTTAATGACAATTGTCCTAAAATGTCATAAGATTACTGTTATTCAAAGAAATGGAGACTTCACAAGCTCTAGATATTCAGGGTACCTTTGCGCTGGTCTATCTGGATATTGACAACCCCAGCAGAGTGTACAATTTTGTACTCAGAAGTTTATATCAGCACTGAAGGCACAAATATGCAAGCAATCTACTTTTAATTTACATTGCAACATTTTTCACATAGATTACAAAATGTTAGACAAGCTGAGAGCTTCAATAATTATACTCATGAAAGAACCTGCTTTACCTTTGCTAACTGTTGGGTAACTGACCATTGCCTCTTGAATGTAAGCAGCAGCCAGTTGATGTGTCTCAACTTTATTTACAGTTTAATTGGGTGCATGAGGTCACTCATTTAATTAAAGGCCCAGTGTCTAATTTTATAGGTGACAAAATATTTTACAGGAATTGTTAAATTATGAAAATAAAGAGTAGGCCAGGGCTCCAGCTTTCCTAATCAGTAACACAATATAAAACCTTTCAATATAGTTACAGAGATGGCACAGGCAAACTCTGAGCAACGAACAAAAACAAATTAACCTTTCAGCTTAAGACAAGGCATCAGTGGTCTCCAGTGTGTTCCAATATGACAATACCTTAAATGCTCTCTTTGCTTCATGGTAAATCTTACAATTATAAGCAAAGACACTGAAAACCCCGAATATCAATTTTCAGGAAGAACAGTTACAGGTGACAAGTTTTGTGGCTGGATTGGTGACCCAGCCCCACCACTGGAAACCTTGCCTGGTTACAGAAGATGGTTGCTCCATGCTCCCTGTGTTCCATTACAAGAAAATCTCACTAGGGTCATCTTTGTAGATTCCAGGAAGTTTCCATCAGGTCTCCCCATCGCTCCCCAAGGGCTCCCTAACTCCAGTCATATCTCCCCATACTCTCCCTCCATATCTCCCCAAACACACACAACTGAATCCTCCTGTCCCAATCCCCATCCAACCTCAGTCTTCCTCTAAAATCTATTCTATCCCCCCTTCCCAAGTAGAATGATGTATTTGCCCTAGAATTCTTCCTGTTTCTTAGCCTTTCTGGGTCTGTGGATTGTAGCATGATGGGGCAATTACGACACCGAATTTGCATGAGTGTTCAAACAATTATTGGTATAACTAGAAGTCTATGGAGGGAGCCCATGTGGGATCCTACCTCGATGGTCAGGAACTGAGGATGGGTAGCACAGAGTTCTAGGATAGAACCAAAAGCTATTTGAAGAAAAAAAATTAATTAAAAATATTCATAGATAGTGGCGCCTTGTTCAATCATCATCAGAGAAGCTTCACCTGGTAACAAATGGGCACATTTGCGGGGGTCCGCAGCCAAACATTAGGCAGAGCTCAGGAAACCCTGCAGAAGGAGGGGAGTGGCAGTTGTAGGAGTCAGAGGGGTCAAGGACAGAGAAGTCCCATAGAATCGAAAAAGCAGGGTTCATAGTGGCTCACTGAGACTGAAACAACGATCGAGGAGTCTGCACGTGTCTGTACTAAATCCCCTGCATATATGTTACTGTTGTTTTGTTTGGTGTTTAATTGCCGTAGCGAGGATATCTCTGATTCGTTTTTTCTATATATGAGACCCCTTTCCTCCTACTCGGTTTTCTAATCCAGCCTGTATATGAAGGTTTGTGAAAACGGAGGTTTACTGTCCCTCTCCATGCCGCAGCCACTTCTGCATAATCACTCAGAGGCTTAATATCAGTTACAGAATATTTGCCATATAGTCCAGGCTTATTCCTTACTGGCCCTTATCTTTAAATTAGCCTATTTCTTGTAATCTATGTATTGTTTCCTTGCTGTGACTCTTACCAGTCTGCTGGCACCTGCCTTCTTGGGCAGCAGGCTCGCTGTCCTGACGGACTCATCCCTTCTCCTCTTTGTACTGTTAGTTTGGATTTCCAGTCTGGCCTATTCTATCTTGCTATAGACCAAAGCAACTTCTTTTTTAACCCATGAATATACTTACTTAATATTATAAGTATATAATATTAATATACTTATAATGAATTACTTAATATGAATTCATACTTAATATGAATTACTTACATAACCACTGAATATACTTGTTTATATCATACAGAAGAATATTCCCACAGCAGGTTTATGCCTTTTTTAAAAAATCCTTTAATACCATATTCAATTGATACCCCTGGGAAGCTTGCTCTTTTGAGAAGAGAAACAGAAGAGTGGATATGTAGCAGATGGGAGGTTTGGGGAATGACTGGAGGGAAAACTTTTTTAAAATATATTATACAAGAAAAGAATAAATTAAATAAAAACAAGAAGGAAAAACCTTAATTAATTTCGTGTAACACAAGGTTAGAAAAGCACTGAAGAAAAGTCATAAACTCCTACCTTCAACTGCTGCTGAATTATTTTCCTAAAAAACACAAATAAAAAGAACAGTGTAGACACACATGATTGAAGAGATAAATGTGCACGGCATAGTTTGTCTTAAATGAATATTAATTATGCACTGTTCTGGCATTTTCAAGCAGTTTCTGTCTTGAGAAGTTAAAGCACCATGTGAGTGTATTGGGGAAACAGTGAAATTATACCTGGGTGTAAAGAGATCACTTGCAAACCCTGTTTGCCCTTTCAAAGGATTTTCTAGAATATTTGCAATTCTGACATCTTTCCTTCATCTGAACATGAGCTTTGGATTTACAGGGGTCTTCTGATTCCATGCGGATGAATGAATTATCACATTTGAGCAAGAAGAAAGGTGGGGGTAAATGGATATATTTACACATTTGTTGTTATTCACCAATTTAAGAAAACCAGATTAGCTGTGTTTGTCACATCAAGAGCTAGTGTTGCTTCCTGTTCTTTCATTGTACAAGAGACTTTCTACTTCTAAGTATCTGTGTCTTCGCTGTGTATTGAATTTCTACTGAAGTGGTAACTCCAACTCCATATTACGTACAAATTTATATGCAATTTTTTTCTGGTTTTTTATTCCTTAATCAAAAAACTGTTTTAGGTTAGTCAAAATATCAAAAGTACTGAAACAAAATTATTGAAAATTGATTTATGTTATTTTACAAAGCACAAATTTGTTATCGATACAAATTTGGAAGAGTCTCACAGTGTACATTGTATAACATGGTATTTGTACAGTTATAATTTATACACTTTTTCATGAAGAATGAAGAGTGCACTGGAATTATTTTTTGGGTAGCTCATTCAGATTTTAGAATAATACAACAAAAGTTATCAAATATTAGTGCCACTTATTATTTCCAGTGGGCTGGCTAAATTATTGAAACAATACTGAGTACCATAAATAAATACAGTATTTTTAAAAAAATCTCTGTGAACTTTTTCTAAGTTCCTAGGACAAGCTGATAGTCATATGTTCTCATGTGCTGTAACACACCAAATATAAATGAGATAAAAAGCTAATAAAAACATTTAAATATGATAAAAACTCAACAATTGACTTGATTAGTATTTAGATTTTAATAAAATTATCAAAAATGCACTAGAAAACACTTTTATGTATTTTACATTCACTATCCAATTTATTTCATTAAAGTCTTATCGTGTGGTTTCAAAATTACCTTACGTAAATTTTATTCATCAAGTTTTATAGTTATTTCTATCTTGTTGGATTGAACTGGTCTCTACTGGTCAATTATCTTGTTTCAAACCTGAGCAACTTTGATAATGAAACACGAAGGAACTATGTTTTTATTTATACATAAGTGGCTAAACTTCTCATGTGAATTCTCCAGAATGTCATCGTAGTTGTTAGAAAATGATTTTAATTGAACCTTAAAGACTGTCTAATATCTTTTAAAGTACTGAATTTTAGAGCATCAAGGGAGGGAAAGTGAACAAAATATCCAGCAAGCTAATGATTCCAAGTTCATCTGAGACTCAGTCGATGAAGTCAATTGCATTTGAAAGTTTCAGATGCAATTTTTTTCTGCAAGTTTCATATCCCAGGTGGTATCAAATGCAGTATTATAGATCAAATCTTTTTGTTATAAAAGACTCATGGCATTACTATGCTGACAATGTTTGTATAACCTCAATCATCCATAAGCATTTAAATGCCTTTTATCATTTCAGTGTCTAATAAATGCACAGAATTCAATCTTCATGTTACTTGATTCTTTGAGTATCTTACCAGAACTATAATAGTCACTAACAATTGTCTGAATTGGGTAACTGCCCTGATAAAGAATAAGCCGTAATAAATCATCTCCCTGTAAATATAATATTTAACGCCAGAGCTTTTTTCTCATTCCTGTTCTAATGGAAATAATCTGTTAATTATAATTTCCTGGTTTGTAAATAAGGTTTCTGGTAAGATCAGAGCCAATTCACTTTATTAATATCTTTATGACATGAAGAAATAAAAATTTTCAGATTATCTGAATTTTATTGTTTTACTTATTTAATAATTCATCTATTTATGGTTTTCTTGCATGATATCTATATGCATTTGCGTATGAATCACTTACTTTTATTTTTTGGAAAAATTTTCCATATTTAAAATTAAGTTTTTATGAAGTCTTGTTTCTAGTTTATTATGTTTGGCATAGGGTTTGTTTCCATGTATACATATGTGTGTGTACTACAAGTGTTTAGGGAACCTTTATGTCAGGAGAAAGTGTAATATTCCCTACGACTGCAGTCGAAGAGGTTGGGAATTGAATGCTGGGAGTTTTAACCCACCATATTGTAAATGGGGGTATAACTCTGTTCCCTAGAAAAACATCCATTCAGTGCTGTTAACTGCCAAGCTATCATTTCAGTCCTTATGATTAATTTTTTAAAAGCTTCATTGATATGTCATAAGACAACAAGCTTTAAAGATTTATTTTTGATGTTATGGATATTAAACTGGAATTATGGATGTGTACCACGTTTATGCACAGTACTCAAGGAGGCTAGAAGTGTTTAATATCCTGGAGCTTGAGTTACTGCTGGCTTGGAAGCAAACCTGGGTTCTCTGCAAAGGAAGTAGGTGCTCTTAAGTGCGTACTCATTTCTCTGTTCTTTGACAAATGTATTCTTAAAATTATTAAAAACAGTTTGAAATCAGAAAAAAGCTAAAACGAACAATATTTGAATACTAGTATTTATTAGGAAAATATAACATTTATTCTTTGAAAAGTTTATTTTTAGAAGAAACTAGAATTAATAAAAATACTTAGACAAGTTAACAGCGAATAAATTTGGAACTATCAAGCTGCATATCATCCTTTAAGAATGATATCAACACTGTACAATGAATTAAGGATTTCTTAATATATGGTTTTAATGTAATCAAATGCTTTCAAGAAGTAAAGAACAGGTGTAAATGATCTGAACATGATCCAAACTCTGCTCTTTGCAGAGATACAGAGTTCTGCATTAAACATAAGCAACACAGCTCTTTCGTTTTCTCTTAATGTATCTGTCTTGGTGATGTTCCTGTCACAAGGAGTCATGTCTGTAGGGAGCATCTCACTGGCTTAACTAAGAAAGTTTATATATAATCAAGTCACAGAAGACTTACACTGCCATTTCAGTTTTTCTTCTGTAATTGATCCCTTTATACACAATTCAGCCTCAGGAATAAACAGGACAGATTGAGGGCAGAAGAAAGCTCTAAGGATTAATATCTGTTGTAATTGGCAGTTTTATTTTTTCCAATTTCACTGATTATTAGAGAAAAGAAAACTGTAGCATTACAGATTTCATTTGAAATTATAAACTCACTAGGGAAGACAGAAAGGCATATTGTGGTTGGATGTTGAATGTCCCTTAAATGAGTAAGAAATGAAATAATGGTTCAGAGATTTTGAGGAAGTGATTGAGCCTTTGAGGTGAGTTTTTTTCTTGTGTTATTAGGTCATTAGACTTGTAGCTCATCATACAATCCCATTGTCTTCTTATGTTACACCACATGAATTAGAAGGATAATAGAACAGAAGTACAATTAATTCACAGTGGATGGGCACTAGATATGAAAAGATTTACACATGGAGAGGGGAATGGAGGAATAGGGATAGGAGGGGACAGAGGGGGGAAAGTTTAGCAAAACATTCAACGTTCATTGAAAGTCATACTTAGCAACTACATTGGAACGTGATTAAAATATATGATCAAAAGCGCTTCAAGGTGGTATGCTTTATGGATAGCTATTGTTGCTGTTAGAAATAGTGGATTACTAAGTCAAATACAAGCCCCAGGTATAGGAGACTTCCACAGTGGCTGTTCATCAGCGGGTTTAAATTGTCTCCCCAACTAATACGTAATATTCCTATGTATCTTTGTTGACCGCACAGAAAGGTGATAAAATATTATTACCGAAGACACTACTCACCCAGCTTTCAAGATCTACATAAATTGAACAGAAAGTAAACTGGAAATGTCCGTCTTGATGGCTGTCTTTCACTGTGTCACAAGGTTATAGGCTTCTGTGGAGGGAAAGGTATCAACAGCTGTAAACAGCTGTGAATTCTATGATCTCCAGCACTCACCTGCCAGGTAAGATATCCCCGTGTCTATTAGTGTCACAATCGCCTGACTGCTATGGAGGTGAGCAAGTGCATTTGACCAAGATATGAGGCAAATTCAGAACAGAGTCTACATCTGATGTTGTAACCTTAGTCCAGATTCCATGCCTGGGTAGTTCATAGGGCCTGGAAGGAACTTGGTATCGCTGTTTACCTAAATGTACAGAGTCAGACTACTTGCAATACTCTTATTTTTATTTAAAAATTGGTGGGACGGAGTCATGCCATGCAGACAGGACTCACATAGGTTTATTGAAGGGGGGGAGGGCAGAGGCAGTCCCTAGTGAAGAGAGGTGGAAGAGAAAAGAGAGGGAGAGATGGGAGAGACAGAAACAGAGAGGGAAAGATGCGGGAAGTGGTCAAGGTTCTCCTTTTAAAGGGGAACATAGAAAATGTGCACAGGAGGTGCTCTTTGTGGCTGCCACTGGCGATGTCCCCTGTCAGGACCCCAAGGGTCGGCTAGTACAGGCGCCTGAATACTAACACTCCTCCCTTTTGTTTATTATAAAAAGGTGAGGGGAAAAAATAAATAAAAAGGTGAGGAGTTAGAACAGGGTAGTAAATGAGGCAGTGATGAGGATGCTGTGTTCTTGAGACTGTATCCTGCTGGCCCGGGGGTGTCGAGCATCTTTGATGGACATGAAAACCTGGGGTGCTCGCAACATCCTGGAGCATCTGGATGTTTTACTTCATTGCCCAGGCTCTATGGGGCCATTCAGTGCTTCTTGGATCTGGCAAGATGCTGTTTGAGGTGGATAAAAGTCGACTCCCTGGAGCTCACATGGATTTAAAGCACCTGTGCCTTTCCCATCACTACAGCATCACCTGGACAGCCTCTTTCTACCCTTTTTACCAGGACAGACAAGGGGATTGATTGCTGAGGGCAATCAATAGTAAAAAGTGAAACAGAGCTAATTTGTACCAAAGAATTAAGGCTTTTTGTGGTGGCATTTGATTTACATTTTAATAAGTAAAGCTTGCCTGGGGATCGGGATACACCTTTAATCCCAATAGCCACACTAGTTTGCCATAGAAATCAGGCAGTAGTGGTGCACAACTTTAATCCCAGAATTAGAAATGAATATAAAACGGGAAGAGACACCTCTCAGATACAGTCTCATGCTGAGATTCCTGGAGCAGGATTGTCATTTCAGACTGAGGTCAAAGAGCCAGTGGCTGGCTGCTTTGCTTTTCTGACTTTCAGGTTGAACCCCAATTTCTGTCTCTGAGTTTTTATTAATCATGCTTCAGCTTTCTCCTGAGAAGGCAAGGAAAAGTGACAGGGGAAAGATCCCCAGGGCCAAATGGAGACAGGAGTTGAGTAAATACAAAGAAAGAGAAAACCGGTGTGTCCTGAGCGAAAGAAAACTGGCTTCTCCATCTGACTCCCATTTACAGCAGAGCCAGAGAAGACATTTAGAAAGGGAGAGCAGACAGACCCAAGCAGGTTTTGAAACAAAGAAAAAGGAAATGGAGAATTCTTTCTCTGTTCCCTGACTGCCTTGGACCAGTATTCCTGGTCTAAGGAATACTGAGGGCAGATTTGATTGGAAAGGAGTGGTCAGCGAGTCTCCAAAAGACATGCCAATGGGAGCGAGGAGGTATAGAAAATGACACAGTTCACAAGAGTGAGGCAGAGGAAGACCCAGAGATCTGCAATTCCTAGCATCTCAGGATTTCAGAGAGGATCAGATTAAAGAGGCACAGGGCTCCCCGTGTGTCGTCACACAAGAACAGGGGCCAAGGGTTCTGGGCCTGAGAGAGACACAGTCACCTGGTACCAGGACTTTGATGAAAGTCAAGTGAGGAGAGGACTTTGCCGGAGGAATGAAGCCTCATTCAGAGGAGTGGTCAGAGACGGGTAGCCACGTCAAAGACCAAATTGCCAGTACTGAATGGAAGGCAAAGCTGCCAGTGAGTGAGAAAGTAGGTTTGCTGCAGGTGGAAGACAGCAGATCTGTTGAGGGTTGAGCAGGTGGGTAGGCTCTCATAAAGGGACGACCTTTCAGTGGGCCCTGCCACTAAGTACACATGCTCTATGCAACAGTTAGTGTAAGAGGTTCGTTGTGGGAGGGGGGAAACCGAAGAGTGAAAGAGAAAAAGGGCGATACTTTCATATCGGGTCGCTGACAGGATGTTGCAAAGGTCCCATAAAATATAAAAGATCTGTAACTTCAGGATAAGGATTGATTCTAAAGGCTGGGTCGGTTGGGCTGTGGCACGAAACAAGGCTGGGAGCACCTTGGGCTGGACAAGGCTCCGTCGCCCCCTCCCTCCCACAGGGACAAACCTCTGTGGTTTTAGAAGTATGGCGAAGCAGCCATTGGGGTTGCTACGGGGTACTGAGACCAGGTATGGCTGCAAAGATGGACACAGTTACCTTGAGTGGGGCAGAGAAGTAATTGCAATTCCTAGTGTCACAGGAATTCGCAGAGAATTCGATCCATTTGGTCCTTAAGCAAAGAACAAGTGCCAAGGGCTCTGAGAGAGTTCTGGTTGCTTGTTATGAGAAACTATGCTAGAGATACCAGACCTCACTCTTGTAAAATAGCCAAGGGTGGAGGGGAGGTGTTTAACCAATGTCAGTATTGGTGTAGGGGCCCAGTGTTCTGTTTGATGGCAAAGCAAAGCTGTATGTGAACCGGGTTGCAGGTTTCCCTGTGTGCCCTAAACTGCTGGTCAGACAGGATGAAATAGCAGGAGAGCCAGCTAAATCTCAAGGAAACAGTATTATTTATTTAAAAATCAGCAGAAAAGAGTCACACCATGCAGAAGGGCCTGAAACTGGTCCCTGAGGACAAGAGTGATGGAAAAGAAGAGAAGAAAAGAGAAGGGGAGGGGAGGGGAGGGGAGGGGAGGGGAGGGGAGGGGAGGGGAGGGGAGGGGAGGGGAGGGGAGGGGAGGGGAGGGGAGGGGAGGAGAGGAGAGGAGAGGAGAGGAGAGGAGAGGAGAGGAGAGGAGAGGAGAGGAGAGGAGAGGAGGGAAAGAGAAGGGACCTAAGTTCTGCCCAGGACAGACGTTCAGTACTATCACATGCTAGCATGTATACCAGTAGGCGAATGTTTCCCTCACTTTCAATTAGGAAATTCACTGTTCTCAGTGAACTGACCTAGAGGCTTGTGCCTGGCCAATGAACTGAGAATAATTGATGGCAAAGAGTACAGCCCTAAACAAGTCATCTATAGTCCCCCCTTGATGGCTCGCGCAACATTTCACAAGGAGGGGCAGAAAGAATTTCAGCTGGAAGAAATGAGAAGGACTACAAAATGGCATCTCGACATGACATAGTGACGTATTTAGAAACCTTGAGCTGCTGCTGCTCGCTGCACTGAGTCGATACATGAAAGAATTACTCCGAGGACAGTTAGTCATTAAGAAGTGAGACACATATAGGACAATTTTCCCTTCTGAAACGTAGGCTGTACCAGCTTGCACTCCCACCAGCAATGCAGAAGTGTTCCCTTTACCCTACAACCTCTCTGGTTGTCATCAGTGTTTTTGATCTTGGCCATTCATACAGGTGTAAGATGGAATCTCAGATGTTTTGATTTGCATTTCTCTGGTGACTAAGGATGTTAAGCATTTCCCTAATTGTCTTTCAGTCATTTTAGATTCCTCTGTTGAGAGTTCTCTGTTTAGGTCTGTACTTCATTTTTTATTGGATTACTTGTTCTTTGGATGATCAATTTCTTGAGTTCTTTGTATATTTTGGAGATCAGACCTCTGTCAAATGTGGAGTTGGTGAAGATCTTTTCCAATATTGTAGGATATTGTTTTGTCTTGTTGACCATGTCCTTTACTTTACAGAAACTTTTCAGTTTCAAGAAGTTCCATATATTAATTGTTTAATAAACAATGTTTCTCTCAGTGTTTGTGCTACTGGGGTTATATTTAGGAAATGGTCTCCTGTGCCAATGTGTTCAAGTGTACTTCCCACTTTCTAATCTATGAGGTTCAGTGTGGCTGACTTTAGGCTAAGGTCTTTGATGCCTTTGGACTTGAGTTTTGTGCATGGTGATAGATATAGATCTATTTCCATTCTTCTACATTTTGATATCCAGTTATATCTGCATCATTTGTTAAGTATGCTTTCTTTTTTTCACTGTATATTTTTTGCTTCTTTGTTAAAAATCAGGTGTTCTTAGATGTGTGGATTAATATCTGGGTCTTTGAATCTGTTCTATTTGTCTTTCTTTCTGTTTTTTATGCCAATACAAGGATGTTTTCAGTACCGTACCTCTGTAGTACAGTTTGAAATCAGAGATTGTGATGCCTCTAGAACTTTTTTATTGTATAGGATTGTTTTGGCTCTCCTGGCTTTTTTGTTTGTTTGTTTGTGTGTGTGTGTGTGTGTGTGTGTGTGTGTGTGTGTGTGTGTTGCTTGGCAACAGAAATTCTGGGATACAGAGGATGTTGTTTTCAGGTGTGTACACATTCCTTAATTCACAAGATTTCAATGGAAAGTTTCAAACCCAAAGACCAATACATATTTGTGTTTAACTAAATGGGTCACACATAAACACACACGGATATACACGACGTTGTTTTGGGGAGAGGACTTCTAAAAAAGATGATGTGGAAGGGGGAATGAGCGAGGGAGAGTAATGAGGGAAATCAGAATGCATACACATGAATGTAAAAGACTGTTAACACATTTAATGAAAAGGCAGATGTATGGTATGGTTTAGGTTCAAGGTTAAAGAATAAGCTAAAATTTCAGTGGGCCCATGTATTTTTGAGGGAGTTATACCCATGAATACAACTGTCATGAAATTGAACATTACCAAAAGATTCAAAATTTGAACTTTTCTCAGATTTATTCAAATTTCAGTATAAGTTTTCACAGTGTCATTCTATTGTTATAGCTAAGAAATCTTAATATCCGCAGGTGTGCGGCAAGAGTTCCTGAGTGTCACACAGCTGACATTCAAATACTTATTTGTAAATAGTGTCCATCTTAGGGCCTTTTTCTAGATAATAAGCGATACTTCTGACCTCTACGTCAAAATTACCACAAATCTTTCTTTGTTTGTTGTGGAAAGAGAAAATATCCCTCAAAAGTGTCATAAACTTCCTTAAGGAGAAAACTTTCTCAAATGGCAACCACTAGTTTTGAGAAACATTTCTAGGAACTGGGATGCCACGGCTCATTAAATATATATATGGAGCTTAGGGATGGAGAGCCAGGTCAGCAATTAATGGCAAAAATCTTCTCTTGCAAAAGACCAGAATTATTTCACATTACTCACATCACGTGGTTCACAACCACCTGTAATTCTAGCTACAGAGGCCCCAGCACCCATTTTTGCCTCTTTGGGAACTTGTACATATAAAAGCACAAACACTTAAAAATATAGTGACTAAGATTCATGCACTCTTTATTTACTGAAAATATATATAAGATAAATGTATATGTTCATCATTTGTTTTTAATTTTCTTATAAAACCTTACAAGTATATGTTAAAGTTTAGGCAGAGAAAATCTGAAAAAGTGCCCACAAGAATTACCTACCACAGAAAGGTCACTGCTACTATATTGGACTTCCTTGTCATACAAATCAAAATGATAAATGTGTTTAGTAAAATAAAATAAAACTATAAACTCAAGGATGCTATCAATGAAATACTACAAACAGAGGAAAACAAACCTTTACGTTCTTGGCAACCATATTGAAAACTAGAAAACAGTGCAGAGAAAGTCATGGGCCAAAGAAGTGCTGCAGAACTAAGCAAACCATGTAGTGTTGCATTTTGGAAGCTGTTTCAGTAGAAATGGTTTTCAATAAACTCATTTGATTGTGGTCCTGATAATAATTCTGTACCCAATTACTTAGCTTTATCTTAATATGTTCAATAACTTACAGAGAAATCCAGATGTATGAACAGGTTTGTAGTCATTTAACCAAGGTTCTTTTTTGAAGTTGAAACAGTATTTGGTAAGAAAACACTAAAATTAAGGTTTAAAATGTTGCTTGGAATCCGTGTACTTTATTATCAATGGCATACACAATATTCACCTAAGTAAATCAGAAACATCAATAAAAACACTTCTTTTTTATTTTTGTTTTTTGAATGGAGGTTTTCTGTGTAGCTTTAGAGCTTGTTATGGTCCTTACTCTGTAGTCCAGGCTGGTGTCGAACTCACAAAGATGCACATGTCTCTTCTTCCTGAGTGCTTGGGCTAAAGATGTGTACAACCACTGCCTGGCATAAAAAGACTTCTTGTGGAAAGATACCACACACACACACACACACACACAAAAAAAAAAAAAAAAAAAAAAAAAAAAAAAAAAAACATGTCCTGGAAAATACGAGAATTATTCAGTCATCATTTGCATACCTTTGTGTATACATTGGGTCTGTTTTCCCTATAGTTTTCGTTTTTTTTCCTCCAAGATCTCAAATGATATTTAAATAAGCAAACATCAAAGTTTCATTATATTCAGTATTTCTATTACTCTATGCCTTAAGAAAAAATGGATCACAATTAAATAATAAATACTGGCTATTGTTGACTTCAAGATGGAGTTCTAGGTTAAATACTGTTTTGGAACTTCTCTAAGATTTTTACTTTTACTTTCTATCAGGACTTCTTTCTTTCTTTCCTTATATTTTATTTTTACATAAATATATGATAGTTATATAATACACATAATAATAAAATATTTGTAGCAGAAAATTTTAACAATACAATGTGAATAACTTTATAATGTAGAAAAATTTCAGTTTGGGCAGATGGAGTCAGCTATACAGTGTTTACTGTGCAAGCAGGAGCATCCAAGTTTGTGTTTTTAGTATTGACATAAAACGCGGATGCAGCAACATGCACAGTCAACCCAGCACTTAGAGGACACACAAACATACATACACCCATATGCACAGAAAGAAAAATATCTAATAAACAAACAAACATCAATTCTTAAGGAAAATAAAACTGTTTTCTTAGTGATTCCTGTACCTAAAAGATGTGATGGGTTAGCTATCGGCTTCATTAAATAAAACAAGAAGCTTCTGTCACTGCGAAGATGTTTGAAATTTTCTTAAGTTCATAACTATAAAGGTGGAAACAATTTTTTATTTCTGACCTGTGTATGTCACTCTCTTCCTTGGATCAGAGAAGTCACAAAACCTCTGAAGACAGAGAGCACTTACATATCTTGCCTATTTTTGCTGTTGGTGAACAATTGCGAAGTGACAAACATGGTTCCTATTCTCAGCTTTCCTCACAGAATTCTCAAAAATATATGCGATTTTTTCACCTTGTGTATTGTCCAAATTTCCTTATACATAATCATATATCTTGTATTAAATTATATATTAAATTATATACCTTTTCTTAAAATTGTTCACCATTACATTCCTTACTGAAAATCCCATTGTTCATATCAAACTCTTTGTATTTCTAGTTTGACTTTTTTACTTATGATTAAATCTCTTGTCTCAAATGTTTGTTTGGTAAATTTCCACAATGTCTCTGGAGAAGATACATTACAAAGTTAGATCATGAAATGTCTGAGTCTTTTTCCAATGATGGTTTAAGAAGAGCTTCTCATGTTTCTGAGCAGAGGAAGCTGATACTCCTTCACACCACTTACTTTTCCTCCCTCTCTGGGACTGGCTAATAGCCAGTGAGACACTCAGCGCGGTCTTCTATCGATTGTCCTGTGGTTTTCAGAATATTAGATGACTCTGTCTCTGAAACAGTATAATTAGTATGGTGAGGAAGCATAATTCTCACTGAGAATAATAAACATGGGAATATGATATTTTTTTATTTCCAAATTGAGGTGATGGCATGGCTTTGACTATTTTAAGCAAAATGAAACAACTTGTCCAGATTAGGATTGATCTGGAAAGTACATTACCTCTTCCTCATAACCTCAGTTGAAAAATGCACACAATTATAACTATTTGACTAATAAAGTACCTTCTTCGTATTAGCCATTGAGAGTAAGTGTGTATAGTAGGCATGTTGACCCAGACTTTCTAATGATTTCACGTTTGGACATGCTTCTTTACTGCATGGATTTTTTTTACACTGTGGTCCTGATACTCCAAAATCATATTCTTAAGAAAGACACCCCAAATTGCAAGATTTTGAAGCAATAAAAATACATAAACATTTTCGAGAACAAATCGTAATCAGTTGTTAAATAAGGCCACATTTGAGGAAAGGATATATTTTATCAAATGTTTAAAAAGACAAAGCAAAACTAACAACAACAAACAAACCTAAAAAATATTATGTTGAAAGAAAACAATCACATCAATGGGAAAAGATAATCTTTAACTAGTTTGAAAATTTTACATCATAATAGATTTTGTCTGTCATTTAGAAAATGCATCAATGAACAATAGTTTTGTAGCCAAAGAGAAAAATTCAAGTAAGAATTAAGCTAAAAATTTATTCTGATATTAATACAATTGCTTGCCAATAACAGATGTGAATGCCAAGGTTTTGTAACAAAAGCAAAAGCATGCTCATATTTTCTGTAGGGAAGATGCTGGTGATGTGATTTTAACTTCCACTTCCTTCCTAAACAGAAATAAAATACAGATTCCTGCTAAGAATAAACCGAACTGAAGGTTTTATTTTACCCTTCTTCCTCCTCCCCCCATGTTTATTCCTAATAACATTCTAAATATCTATCTTTATACCCACAAGTATATCTAGTTTTCACTCCTCTTGTAAGGAACTTCTCTTTGCAACAGATAGAGACCCTTTAAGAAAACCATAAAAAATAAACATCCATAAATTTGGAGTCCAGTCCTAACTGATATATCTGCAAAACATTTCCGGCATCAAAGGCTCAAGAATCATGCAGATGAGAGCCGACAAAGATTGTAAGAGCCAGAGAAGCAGTAATTTGATGTCAGCTTATGTCTCCTCGAAATGTCAGAGAGAATACACCCACTCAGTATCATCAATATGCCTGCATTATCAACATGGCAATTTAAACAAGTGCTCTGTCTCAAGAATCAGTTAAGTAACAGTACATGAACATTTGAGAGTTTTCTTTACATGAATCATAACATAAAAAATGAAACTGGCTTGAGACATGAGCACTATTTATTGTCAGGTCTGTAGCTAATCACTATTTAGAGATATTTTTCTCCCTTTCAATTATGTGCACAAACAAAGGTTTCATACAATAACCTTTATAGAATTAGAGACCATCACTGAATTTATTTCTTGGAAACACATTGGATAAGCTATACTTTCTTAATTGTAGAAAATTGAACTTGCAGAAATTTTAATTATTTTCAAGAGGGAAAAAATTCAATTTTTCAGCCTCTTGTCCTTTGCCTTACCCATGACCTGTTCCTTCACTCTTTCTAAGGCAAGCAATGTATTCACTACTGTCATGTTTCTGACCCTCAATCCAAAGGCTTATTCTAAAAGGAAATTATAAAATGAATATAATATTTTCTCAGGAACTCAGTACAATAAGATCTCTCACTTGTTCTTTAGGTGTTTTGATGACGAGTTACCAGAGAAAAAGCAATATTATCACCTGGATAAACATGTTAATATCAGTATTCTAAAAGCATGGCTCTGTTGAGAATTTTTTACATTTATTCTAAAGATAATCTGAATGTATATTTATAATAGCTAAAACTGATCTTGAAATCCATTCATCAATATCTCGGATAGTTTGGAAATAAATGGTTAGGTGGCATGTGTGAAATGGAGGTGGTTATCAATTATAGCTCATATTCCCAAACTGTCTTTACTGTAACCTTCTCTCTGCATACTGAGAGCTACTTTTCTCTGTCTGGACACAAAGAGGAGTTTCAATTGCTCCAAGGTCAGATTCTGACTTCTAACAAGGTCAATTGAACTCATTTTGTGTTTAACTCTATACTCTTTGTTTATTGTTTTATTTCATGACCTTAAAATTGATATAGCTTGTTAAATAACTGCCAAAGCTAACTGAAACCTGCCGTTCTCTGTATATGTCCCGTGTTGTTGTTTTTTTCTTATTCAATGTACTTTTTTTCTATAGACATATTGGTCTTATTGTAACTGTTTGATTGTTGTAATTTATAGCACCAGTAAATTAACAAAAAAGATTATCATAATGAAACACCTTTTACAAATTTATATTATTAAAATACTGTATATAATATCTGACCTTTTAATCTCTTTTATAAAGCATTAAATTATTATTTCTGTCTCACAAGTCATCATGCCAGTATACCTGAAATAGTTCTATTCTTAATAAAAAATATATACTTTAGTTCAGCATTCCTGTGATTTAATACATTAATGTAATATCTATATAAAATTTTTATATAATGTGATATATTACATAGCTACTTAATATTATGTATATTATATTACAGAATTATGTAATATAGTTAAAAATAGAATGTTTGAGCTAATTTTCTAATGCATAGTTTATATTAAAATTTTTATCCAAGGCATGAGCAATATAGTTCATATTTAATTAATATATTCTATATTAAATATCAAGATAGTATGTGTAAAATATTTCAAATGAGAATTTTAATTAATAATAATACCTTAAGAGATTGTGGTTTGCATTATAATTTATTAAAATGTTGCAAATCTAAACAGAAATATTTCTAGGTTAATAAGGAAGTGAGAATGACCATTTAGCATATATGGGATGTTCATCTACTTAAATTTTCTTCTCTGAGTTACCCACTGATGTTAACAAATTTCACATTATTTATTTACTGATGTTCACAAGATAAAGCATTCAAGTTTACATGAATTTTGACTCTTCCAATAAATGAATGATATAGAATGATTTTCTATCATCATCTTGTACATGTTCTGCCATCAAAATAGCAATGATATTGAAGTGAATATGTGTTTATTGAAACAGTATTGCTTACACAGAGCTTTCAAGCATAACATCCTCTACTTGATTTTTTTCTTAAAAATATTTCATGATAAACACATCAGTTCTTGTGTCATCAGTTTTATTAGACACTCTCCTGAATAAAACAGAATGTTACAATGATTACGATATTTTGCAATTTTTTATAATTGTAAACATGCTTTGACACAGGATGAAGTAAGTCTTTTTAGTGCATGAAGGCTACCAAAAGAGAAGCCTGGGCATCAACCGAGTCACAAAAACTTTGACCTACAATCTGTGCTATCTGTAAGAAGAGCTTTGTCAATGGAAACAGAGACCTTGTGGGAGTAGTGAACCAATATCTGATGTAACCTGATGCCCATGCCCTACACTGCTTAATCTGCAGGAACCAGAGATTTGATAGCCTAGATACCTTGGGTAGAATCTACCACAACTGACAAAAAAAAATCAGCTACATGATTTCTAATTATATTCAGTTATACTCACCTTGGAGCTGAGGAACCCTGTGGAAAACTGGAAGAAAAGATATGTGGAGTCAGATTGAATGGAGGAGAACATGATGCACAGGATCAACTAAGCAGGGTTCAAATGGCTCACAGAAATTGAAGTGGCCAGCATGGGGCTTACATAGGTCTGCATCAGGTCCTCTGTGTACATGTTATGGCTGCTGGGTTGTTGTTTTATGGAACTGCTAATAGTGGGAGCAGCTATGCCTTTGACTCTTTTGCCTTCGACTCTTTTGCCTTCCCTTAGGACTCTTATCCTCCTACCTGGTTGCCTTGTCCAGTCTACAATTAGGCTTTTGTTTTGCCTTGTTGTATCTTGTTTTGTCATATTTGGTTGTTGTCTGTTAGAGGCCTGATCTTTTCTGAAGAGAAATGGAAAGGAAAGAAGTGACTCTGGAATAATGAGGGGTTGCAGGGAGCTGGGACTGATAAAAGAAGGGAAATTTGTGATCTGTGGTTGGTATGTATTCTATGAGAAAAAAAAATCAGTTTTCAATTATATATATTGAAAATTATATATTATATATATTACATTTCCTAAAATTTAAAAATTGTCATCTAAACTTGAATATATATTGCATATATGTATATTATATATATAATATACTATATATTGTATATGTATATATTAATATACATATTAATCACACATATTGCAAATTACAAGTTCTGAGTCTATATAGAAGAATCGTATTTAAAACCATCCTAGATACAGGTCAATATCCCTGCTTCTAAGCATGCTGAGACTTCAGGAAAGCAAGTTCAAGGTCTGGTGCAAGGAAGACAGCATCAGCAACTTATTGGGATTCTTTGTCAAAATAAAAATTTCAGAGAAGCCTGGGGATACAACTCAATAGAGTCATGTTAGTATAGCATGAGTGAAATCACTATGTATGAGACCCTAGGTTGAAAATTTGTTCTGAATATAAAAAGGTAAAATAAACACACTTAAATTATAAAATATTGAGAACAACTAATTCACTTCGTAAGGAAGTATTAAAATATAACATGCATTCATCAGTAATAAAATTGAATTTTGAAACATTTCTTAATAATACATATACCACTATTTCATTAATATTTCCATGTAATTTGGTTCTGTCCATGCTTCCTTAAAGAATCTCACTTCCTGAAGAAAGATTTCATGACAAGAGTTACTGAAGCTCTCTGGAGGTAGAGATAATCTGCAGTTGAAAGACATACGTGATCCAGCTGCTGAGAGAGCATGCCCAAAGTGCACCAAAAGATTCCTGCCTTTCATGAAATGGCTGGACTTATCTGAAATGAAATATGGTGTTAGTCTGAGAATAGAGAAGCTGAGGTTGCTTTTAAACATTCCCAAGCATGCTCCTCAAGAGGATGAATTTTAAAGCAAGTGATGTATTCCTTCTCTACTCTCAGCGTGACCTCAGAGCCAGTCAGACTGCTTTAAAGTTTTAACTTTGTCAGTGACTTAGAAGTTTAAAATAGTCCACCAGGAGGCCTGGGAGTGGGAGGGCAAGCGGAATATTTTCAGGGCCAAACGAACTTTGAAGAAAACAGGAATTATATTGATAGTATATTAAAATGTGATATCAAAGACTTTGTGATCATTAACGTTTGAATAAACTTGAAAGATTTTGACCATGAGCAAAACAGTAAATTTCTTTTACATGTTGTCAGGCAATCAAATATTCAACTATGAACGTCTTTATAGAATACAAAGTCTAAATGCATATAGATGGTAAAATACCATACATAATTCTGACCAGCTAAGTCTCAGCTAAAAAGTTCAGTTGAAATGGCATTAGGATGTAGAAATATTTTTAAAATGTTTTTACATTTTTATTTTTACATCCTATGCTTTTTGTAAATTAAAATCCATACTGATATGAAAATATTTATTTTAAAACACAGTATGTATGTTTGTGTCTGTGTGTGTGTGTGTGTGTGTGTGTGTGTGTAATAACATGCACAAATATATCAGGGTTTCTGCAAAATTGATTACATGATTGATAAACTTGCCATTTTTTGGTTGAAATGTTTGATAAAGTGTTTAGTATTATGTAAACTGATATGAGAAAATCCAAAATATAGGTAGCAGGATAGTGAATTAATAACATTAAAAATACATATGTCCTTATAGAAGAAAATTAATTAAATATTATTCATTTGGTATGAACTTTAAAGAGAATATTGACTTAGAACACTGTCAGTTCTTCTGAGCCTACAGCTATAAAGATAAACAGTTGTAAGATATGTCCTTTGCTATTTTAATTTTATTGAAAGTTGTAAAATGTAATTTAAATATATGTTTCTCCTCATATCTTTCCACTGATTTAATGAAGCTTTCAGGTCACTCCTCATAAAGAAATAAACTTAGATATTTCTTTTCCTGCAGATAAATACTTAATATATATGCAAATTTTAAGTAATATAGCCAATATTCCTAATAAATTATATGTTAATGGTTTCTTAGCACTTAAAATTATTCTGAATTCTTCATAGTTATATCTCAAACATATTCCTCATGAACCAATTCCATAAACTTCTTTTATTCTTCCCCTCTATGAGGAGAGAGTCGCTTGTTGGTTCCCACTGCCCAGCCCCAAAATAATCACATAGAATCTATATTCATTAAATCACGGCTTGGCCCATTAACTCTAACTTCTTATTGGCTAGCTCTTACATTTTAATTTAACCCATTTCTAAAAATCTGTGTATCACCACGTGGCTGTGCCTTACCGGGTAAAATTTCATCTGGTTCAGGCGGAGCTACATGGCTTCTCTCTGTCTCCACCTCCTTTATCTCAGCATTCTATTTAGTTTTCCCTGCTTAGCTCTGTTCCCCTATAACTCTGCTATACGTCCAAAGAAGTTTCTTTATTCATAATGGTAATCACAGTGTACAGAGGGAAATCCCACATCATTCCCCTACAGATTAAAGAAAACTTAAATTGATTAAAATCTTATCATCCAATGTCAGAGACACATCCTTAATAAATTCATTTCCTATATCCTTTCATTCATTGTTGATTATAAAATATTTATTGGAAGCTAATTGTAGTAAATTCTTATTATTTATTGTAGTCATGTTTTATAAAACAAAAAAGTCAAAAATAATAAATGCCAATTCAGATCCTTGGAGAAAATAAAGGATTAATTTTTGTGAGCCTTTGGTTACATCATTTCCATAATCCAATTATTTAATAATCTTCCTTTATCTGTGTTTTTGTTTAAAACACCTTGTTTAATATACTTTGCTGATTCTGTAACATTAAAACACTACCAACAGCACTATAACTCATGCCTGAAGGAATATTATCTAAGGAAGGAACTTTCTCTGTGAAGAACATCATAGATTTCCTGAAAGTCTGGAATGCTAAATAAAAAATTCAGCATTGCCTGTGAAGTCATGATAAAAAGTGTTATGTGGAGGAACAAAATGTACAGGTGCAAAAAGAACAGACCAAAACAGTGGATCAGAAGAGACAGAAGTCAATGATCAGCAGACAGAAATAGTAACAACATGGCACAAAATAGATCCTGTAAACAGGACCTGTTTACAGTATAAGATTATAAACAAGAAGCTTAGTTGGCCTTAAAAGGAAAAAGTGTATCTGCTATGTAAGATATTTGCTGCTCTTAGCAGGTATTCGTAACTTACTGGAAAAGTCTAACGAATGGTATCCATGGTAAGCAATTTTTTTTTTAAATATAAAAGTTTCCATTTTTGCCCCTCCTCCCAACACCCTCCCACTCCCCCCACTCCCTCTCCTCTTCCCTCTCCATCCCTAAGAGCAGTCAGGGTTTCCTACCCTGTGGGTAGTTCAAGTTCCTCCCCGCTCCCTCCAGGTCCAGGAAGGTGAGTATCCAAACAGACTGGATCCCCAAAAATCCAGAATATGCAGAGGAAACAAGTCCCAGAGTCATTGTCAATGGCTTTTTAGAAAGACTTCGGGCCAGCCACATTCAGGGAATCCAGCCTCCTCCAGAGAATCTGGTTGGATCAATGCTCCTTCAGTCCCAATCAACTGGCCTTGGTGAACTCTCATTAGATCAGTCCCCTTGTATCAGTGGGTGATTGCTCCCCTTGCGGTTCTGATTTTCTTTTTCATGTTCTTCCTCCTTCTGCTCCTCCTTTGGACCTTGGGGGGCTCAGTCCGGTGCTCCAATGTGGGTCTCCGTCTGCATCGCCATCCATCGTCGGATGAAGGTTCCCTCTGATCTTGCCCTCCCTGCTCACGTTCTTCTTCCTTCTGCTTCTCGCTTGGACCTAGGGAGTTAAGTCTAGTGTTCCAACGTGGGTCCCCGTCCCTATCTCCATCCATTGCCAGATGAAGGATCTATGGTGATAAGCAAAATATTCATCAGAAATTGAGGAGGATACCAGAAAATGGAAAGACCTCCCCTGCTCTTGGATTGGTAAGCAATTTTTTAGTAAGATTTTGTGCATGTTTTTGCAACTACTGTAAGATACCCCGCTGTATCCAGAGGACACAGTTTCCTTGCATTAATCCACCACATCTTTTTGCTCTCACACAGTTCAGCACCAGCTTCTGCAATGAAGCCTGAGTACTGGAAAAAGTGTCTCTGCTTTAGATATTCTTCTTAGAACTGAACACTGTGGAGATAGAACCAAACATACACATTAAAAACACATTATTATTCTTTCAAATATCTGATCTTTTAAAAAATTTATGGATAATTCTAGCATTTGCTGTTAAAAAGCAAAACAATATTTTCAACACTTATCCAGCCACCTACAGACATGCCAATGTGAAAAAAAAAACAAACAAACCTAAATCCTTTCAATCCACATCCATATAGGTTTAGGTGTTGTCCAATCAAGTGTCACCCTGCCTTCTTGTTTTAGATGTCCCACAGAGAATGAAGATGTCCCTTTTAATGTTCTACTAAGTGTGACATTTGACACTTTTTGTTTACTTGCTGATGTTTTTGCTACTTAAATGGATCGTTAAATGGAATATTTTCCTGGTCTTTTGTTCCTAAAGACAGAAATTGGCCATGTACCTTGTGAGAAAAAGAGAGAGAGAGAGAGAAAGCTATTACACAGAAATTATAAGGCCTGAGTTATTCTACTCTAGGACTTGATTTTTTGTTAGTAAATCAACAATAACTAAAGAATATTTATTTAAGATAACACATATAAAACAATGTATGAATGTTTTAAATTTTTTGACAGTATGGTTGTGAGTAAAGATATAGGTACCTAATCATTCCAACAGAAGTCTCATGATTTGGTAATTTAGTATTAGGAACAACTTCTTAAATTATGGTTTTAGCTAGAAGTGACTGTAAGCATTAATATAAGTATTTCACAATAGTCTATCAGTGATAAAGATAATAAAGATGTAGAGAACAATAAATGTTTATGAATAAATTATGAGTAAAAATGAATCAAGAAACTATACAAAGTATGTGATTACAATAGATGGGGGATCAGTGATAGAGTCTTCCTTTACTGGTAACTAATTAAAATTATTCCCTAATAAAGGTAAAAACACAGCAAACATTCCACATTTCTCACTGAGGAAAATAAATAGAGGAAAAAAAATAGAAATATCATATTCTAGGAGTATGTGGAGTAGAAGTATGTTAAAGCTGCCACCAATGTAGATTTATATCTCAATGTAGTCATGACCAAACAGTCCTAAGTGTAAAACTAAATGAAATATAGTCTTGTGAATTTAAAGTCATCAGGAAAAATTGAGTGAGTGCCATTAATAAATTAAAATATATCTAATGTCTTAGAAATAAAATATGGAAATCTAGCATATTTTAATTTAGTGGTTTCCAATATGCAATAGAAGCTCTACTGATGAACTATTTGTTAGTAAATAAAGTGACTATAAAATATAAATTTAGGTGAGAGTCTTAAATTAGTCTTTTTAATAAGATTTGCAAGAAAAATGACTGTAGTAGAATCAGATTGAGATTGTATAGTGTAAAGATAATTTAGATTATATTTTTATAATATATTTATTTGTAATACATTATAATATATAATATATTAAATAAAATAATTTAGATTTTATATTCAATCAACATGTGAGGGGTAGTGGAAGAAGGCAAATATTTCATTTATCTTTTCTAAGTTATTATTGAAAGATTCTATTCTTGTTTACCTATATCTTTTATACAGCTAAGAGTCATGAATTCTCAATAATTTTAAAGGAAAAACTTAAAGGGAGATTGATAAGAATCTTTTTCATAATCTCATGAGATAGTGTGAGGTAATCTGATTTAGGTTAGTGTTCACAACTATGAAAAACAATTGGTAATTTAAAAGCCTTTTAGAGGTTAGAGACAACTAGGAGTAAGTGATTGACTGGTTGCAAACAGGCTTAGGATTTGTGCACTTAAGAATGAAACACTTTTAAATAAAATATGTATGCCCAGATTAAAAACAGGATTACCTTTCATTTTCTAAAAATTTAAGACATTCTTGTAAATCACAGTGTTCAGAACTGTGTATGACTGATAACTACTTTTCTCCTCCAATGTAATATGTAGTACCTCCAGGCACAGAGAAAGATAAGCAGGGAGGAATCTTCCATATCACTGGTTCTCAGCCCTCAATTGGAGCCATTGACAAGTTTAGCTTCTGGGAGAGGGAGGGACTGTTTCCTGCAAGAGTGTAGTTTGTGTTAAACTAAATATGTTCCAACCAATACCATAAAATCAAGAATATTTAGCAAACATAAATTTGTCTTGATGGGGTAAAAAAAATTGAAAAGCACAAATAGCTGAATGAGTAGCGAAGTAGGAAGGATCTTTAAATATTTGGGGGAAGGCAGTACATATGGTCTAAACATTTATGAAACCCTCAAAGAACATTTTTAGGGGGAAAAACAACACATATCCTGAATTGACTTTTCCTGTGCCAGCTCCTCTCACTGACAATGCAGGTGTTCAATATAAGGTTTGATCTCTCTCTCTCTCTCTCTCTCTCTCTCTCTCTCTCTCTCTCTCTCTCTCTCAATGAATTTTGAAGTATTGCAAACCTGATGTGAGCCAACACTGACTACTTTTTTTGTGTTTGAAAAAGATATTATCATTCTACTGCAAACATCCATGAAATAGTAATGGGCAAGGAGTGTTAGGCTGTAATTAGGGTAACTCCCAAAACTCTCAAGCTTACAGAGAGTCATTAATTAATAGCATCTAGAATAATTGGACAGTTTCTGACATCACACCTGAGAAATCACTGAGATTATGAGTATAGGATGAATCTATGTATTCTGGATATGTTAAAGTTGTTTAAATTAGAAATTATAAATAATTCTGAAAATACCAATATTTAATGTTAAAGAGTAAAACATAGTTTCTACAAAGAGTAAAAGAAAGAGCTATTAATGCATACAAATGTATGTGCTATGGAATTTGAAAGCTGCTAATAGTAAAGGGGTAATTGTTCTCAAGTTAATATTTTCTAAGTTATTGTATGAAGTTGTCCTTCTTTTCCTTTCTTTGTTTACATAGTTAAGTTTTTAAATTTAAAAGAAAGGAATAAAACAGTTTGATTGAAAAATGTTTCAGTTCTTTCTTGAGAATGTACTTTAATTACAACTCTTCTCCTTTCCCATTTCTCCTTTGTGTGTATCTCTTGTTGCTCTCTCAAATTCATGGCCTCTTTTATGTCAATTGCTACTACATAGATATATGTATTTGTATATGCATATACTTATCACAAATGTAACCTTCTGAGTTCATGTATGTTACCTGTATGTATGTTTTCGGGAATAACCATTTGGCTCACTGTGTTCTTCCTTAGTGAGACTGCCTCTCCTGCTACCAGTTTGACTAAGTTACAGGCACTTCATTGTATAGGGTTGAAGCCTCATGGGTTTATCTCCATGTAGTTTGTCATTGTCATTCTTGTCTTTCTTTCTCACATAGAATTTTTGTGGTCATGATGGTGATACTCCAAGGGTGCTGTTTCTTATGATATTAGGAGACAGAAAGTCCCTGATGCTGTAGGTGGAGTTTTCCTGTGTTGACAACCACTCTAGAACAACTATTTAGCGTATTAATATTAACTGTGAATTCTTAGTCAGTAGCTTAGGCTTCTTACTAGCTAACTCTTACATTTAAATTAATGAATATTTCTTTTCTATGCTTTTCCACATGACTTGGTACGTTTTCTCAGTACAGCATGCCCATTTTGATTCTCTCTGAGTCTGCTGGTTACTCTCCAGGTCTGTCCTACTTCTTGGCATTTTGAGTGTGGCTCTCCTGCCCAACTTTATCCTGTTCAGCTGTTGTTCAGTCAGTTCCTTTATTAAACCAAGCACAGCCACAGATATTCACATAGTGTAAAGGAATATTCCACAAACCACTAACTCTTTCAAACTTTCTACGCCATCTACTGTATTGTTCCCTGAGTCTGAGCAGGGGAAGTGTTTTGCATATGTATTTATTGGGACTGGGTTCCACAGCTCTGCATATTGATCGGATGTGGCTTTCTATAGTGGTTACATGTGTTGCAGAACTAAATTTCCTTCTGAGTTATAAAGTTCTCGTATTTTGAAATTGCACGGCAATTTTTAAATTAGAAGACATTGATATTTTTCCTATTTTTATTGTTATTTCTTATAATTACATTTTATTGTCTGTGTAACTTATAGGAAATTAGGCTAGGCAGTGGTAGTGAGTCCCTTTAATCTCAGCACTCCGGAGGCAGAGGCAGGTGGATCTCTGAGAGTTCAAGGACAGCCTGATCTATAAAGTGAGTTTCAGAACAGCAAAGGCTATTACATAGAGAAACTAAATCTGGAAAAAAAAAATAAGAAAAAAATAGAAAAGCAGCAGTGTCCTTGGCTATGCTATAATTTTCTTATCATTCAAAGAACATTTTATAATAATAATGATGATGCTGTAATAATTTTAATGAAAGATATAAGCTTGTATATTGTAAATATTTACAAAGTGAATTTTGTAATTGAAAAGGTTCTTTGATAAACTTGGTCAGTTTGTAGTCTGGAAAAAGATATAAAGAACTGCCTATCTCAAATATATGGAGGTAGAAAAAAACATTCTGAGTGAGGTAACCCAGACCCAGAAAGACAAACACGGTATCTACTCACTCAGAAGAGGATATTGATCTAAAGCAAAGGATAACCAGGCTACAATCTACAGCTTCAGAAAAGTGAGGTGAGAAAGAGGAGCCTAAGAGGTCCATAGATGGAAACCCCCAGGAAAAGGAAATAGTAAAGATCTCCTGGGTGTACTGGGAAGGGGAGTATAAGGAATGGGATTGGGGATGGGAATATGAGGGCTTGAGATGGCCTTTTGGGGGAAGTTATGAAGAGGGGGTACAATGAAAGAGATATCTTCGTGGCGGGAGCCATTATGGGGCTAGAAAGAAAGTAGATACCAGGGAAATTCCCAGAAATCCACAAGGCTCACCCCAGCTAAAACTCCTAGGAGTAGTGAATAGAGCACCTGGACTGGCCAAACCCTGTCTTTAGATTAGTGACTAACCTAAATGTCATCATAGAATTTACATCCAGTAACTGATGGAAACACGCAGTGCTGTAGAGGCAAGCACTGTGATGACCACCAGAGCTTAGTTGAAGAAGAGGAGGAGGAATCATAAGAGCAAGGGAGTGGTTCAGGATCATGATTGGAAAAAACCACAGACACAGCTGACTAGAGCTAGTGGGAGCTTATAGACTCTGACTGACAGCTGGGGAACCTGTATGAGATCATAGTAAGCCCTCTGATAGAAGGTGACAGTTATGTGGCTTGATCTGTTGGGGGAGGGACCCTAGCAGTAGGATCTGGACTTAACCTCACTGCATGAGCTGGCTTGTTGGGACCAATTCCCTATATTGGGACACCTTAATAAGCCTTAGTACGGGAAGAGGAGCTTAGTCCTGACTCAACTTGGTATAACAGACTTTGTGGACTCCCCGAGAGTCCTTACCTACTACTCTGAGCAATGAATGGGGTGCGGTGGGTGTAGGGTGGGAGAAGGAGAGTGAGGGCAAAAGGTAGTATGTAAAGTTTTAAAAATTTTAAATAAAAAAGAAAAAACAAAGGGCTGCCTATCCATGTTCTATTGGCATTAATTTTTTAAAAAGGAAATCAAATGTATTCACAATAAGGCATATTACAGAAATAGCAAATTAATATATTTTAAAAAAGATTTTTCGGAACTATTAGTAACTCTCTATCAAGTGACTTTATGAAAAATTTAAATAATAATTTCTCAAGTTTTCTAAACTGGTAAAGTGTATTCATAAATTAAAAATTAAAGATCTATAAAAAAACAGGTAATGCAATCATTGAATCCTTGTCAAGCTTAATATTCATGCTCATACTTGTAGCAAAGTTCCAACAGTTAAAATTCCACCCTGGAAATAATAGTGCCTATATTAAATAATGATTTACAATGAAGTAATCTTTATTCTCTAATTAAATGAAAAATCCATGTAACTAAAATATTCATGCATATGATTTAAGGGTACATTGACTCTAATCTTAAGTGGAAATATGAGTTAAAACTCCAATTTCCTGACTGACTTATTTACCATGACCTAATTCATTTGTCTAGATTCAATATTATTTTTCACCAAAGCTGTCAGAGATTTGGATTTCTTGTCCTATATTTATTTTACTTCATTTGCGCTGCCTACTTCAACACTTAATGGACAATGAAATGGTCAAAGGATAGATGGCTAATGGAAAGGAAAAACAAATATATAGATTTTTTTCTTCAAGAGATAGACAGCCTATAGTTTGTCTCAGAAATTGAATTGATGCACCTCACAGTGCCAAGTCTGTGCCATTAATTAAGAATAGAGAATTTCCAAGCAAGACAGTATATTTTAAACATGTTTTATATAGATTCATTTCATTTGCTTTAATTAAATGAGAAGACATTAAAAATTCATTGAAGAAATGCAAGTTGAAAAACCTGTGGAAAAGAAGTGATAAGGATAGAATATAGTGGAACACAGGAAAAAAATATATCAATATTACACTTGACAAGCTAGATAGTTGCAGGAAAATGACTTTTGTTGAGTCATATGATTTTTAAATAAACCATTTTATATACAGTATAAGAAAAGTTAGGTATTTCAACTTGAATAATTTACTCATTAAAAGGATTACCACAGTTCATGCCACATCGAAAGCACATAATCACTATTATTTTTCCTTCATCCAAGATAAGAAAATGCATTAGGAATTTTGTTTGTTTTCATACTTCATATATGTCCAAAACATGACATAAATTAACAGAAGAAGACTTTATATTTTCCAATCATTTCAGAGGCAAATGTCAGGAAAATCATGGTAAAAGTGTACATAAATAAGTCACAGTTGTGTCATTGTTTGTGGACTCCTCATATAGTAACAAAGTGAGAAACAGAAAAAAAAATCTATGAGAGAGTTGAAAATTAGTGTAACTTTCAGAGACCTGCCTCTCTGCAACTCATAATATATGCTAGGCTCATTTTACCTAGCTGGCATTGTCTTTCAAATATGGTAAGTTATTTTAAATTATCAAGGGGATAAACCAGAATATCCTATCCATGGTTCCTGAAGAATCATAATGCGAAACACATTTACTCCAATTTAAAAAGTCTATAGTCTGTAGTCTTAACAGTGTGAACACTCACCAAAATTAATCTAAAGGCTGGTCTAAGAGTCAAAGCAAACTTTAAGTAAACAGTGGTACAGAATAGACATTCTCATGCTAACAAGTTAAGTAGCTCATAATAAGAAAGGACTGGATGAAATAAACAAAAATAAAATAAAACAAATCCTGCAAGACAGGCATCAGTTCTCACAGGTCTATGTCTAGAATGTGCCTTCAATTAATTGTGTTGGTAATCGACTTTCTGAATTCCCACTAAAGGGATCCTTTAGATTGTACTCATAGTACTCTGGGTTTTGAGAGACTGTGTTTCCAAATTTATATTTCTTCTTCAATCTCTCTTCCAAGTACCAGTTTTATGAGTTCTTTTTTTGTGAATATTTTTATTTCTGTCACTATCAAGTGAAAATATGGTCTGTACTTTAATAAATTCAATTGATTTGTCTTTATACATTATTTATCAATTTATCTACTTTCAACCATATATATGAATATACCTGTAGAAATTGTCAGTGCATATTTCAATCCATTTAATTAATGCATTTAAAATATTATAAACTTTTCATGTAATTATTTGTAGTTTTTTCTTAAAAAACAGTTATAAATATTTATGATATATTGCTTACCAAAATTTTTATTTAAAAATGATAAATAGATAGTCTTTAATATTTATTTATTTATTTATTTTTAAAGATTTATTTATTATGTATACAACATTCCTTCCATATGTACCTGCAGGCCAGAAGAGGGCACCAGTTCTCATACAGATGGCTGGGAGCCACCACGTGGTTGCTGGGAATTGAACTCAGGACCTCTGGAAGAGCAGCCAGTTCTCTTAACCTCTGAGCCATCTCTCCAGCCCCTAATATTTATTTTTGATATTCTCTTTTGGCTCTCAATTGATATGCCTGAAATAGAAATGTAATTTATTTATCTCATCTGTAAAGGCTTTAAACTGATCCTGAAGTCTTCAAACTTCTTCATTAGAAAGTTCTAACTTGTATATATAGCTTGTGAACTTTTGTCTCTTAATCAAAAGTATTATAAAAAGTGACATATATGATCAAAAAGTAATGTTGCAAGGTTAATATAAATAAGACATTAAGCACAATCTTTATTTTTTTACTCCTGCAAATTCTACCTAAGATATTTTCCTTTAATTATCGTTGCATGTCATGGTGTTTTGTACCATGTGTTAAAATAGATTTTTAAACTTTGTCAGGTGTAGGTATATTATGCATAAATTTTCTTAAAATCATTCTATTTTGATACACAGATTTTTTTTCCTGTAAAGGCTCACTATTAGTGTTACAAGGTTTATGGTCAAAGGGAATCATGGATATTAAGAATTTATACAATTCTCACAAGGCAGAAAACTTTAGCAAAATATTATAACATTTTCAGCTTTTAATATTATGGTCTCTTTTATTTTGTTGGCAAAGATTTATCTGGTCTTAATACTTGCTTTTGTGCTTTGAGCTCCATTAAAGCACAGATAACAGCTTAAGTCATGTCCACACATAATCATGCATACATACACATGCAATACATATATCTGTCTGTGTTTATTTGTGATATATGCTAACTAGAATATGTGAACTCTTACTAACATATAGAAAAAGTTATGCATATACACAATGAATATTCCAGTTATTGTCTTTTGTGAAGGAGATAATAGCAAAATTTAAAAGATTTAATAACTTGGGATAATTTAATGTGATTGAGGAGAATCATTAAAGTACATGCACTTTTATGACTCCAATATTTTTAAAATGTGTTTATTTTGTGTATCACCTTATATTTTATTTTAAGAGATTATTACTTAAGCCACACTTAATTTTAGAGTCATGACCTTTCCTTTTTTAATTTTTATTTTTTTATTTTACTTAACTCATATGAACTAGCTGCTTCTACTTCTACATATATTCACCTATCTAATAATGATTTATAATCTAGTCTATGGTTAGCTTGATCAAAGAATAATTTTAATGACTGTACAACCTGTATGGGGAACAAATCTATTTATTCAAAATTTACAATTTCTGAATTAGTCTGTGTCTTTTCTGACTATTATGTAATTTTTACTTAAAATAACTTCTGATTAAAGATAAACGATATCATAAACTCTCTTATAATTATGAGATTCTTTATGATTAATGAAGATTAAGTTTGCGGAAACTAATTTCTATTTTCAAGACTATAATTGACTATGCAATTGTTATGAAGTGAAACCTACCTATATAATTTAAATAAAATGACAGAAATTGTGTTACATATCACTAAATGGAGAATTGTAGGATCGTTTTTCTACAAAAGAAAAATAAATATGAAGTAAATTGTTGCTAGATATAGTAGGATGATAATGCCAGTGAGATTTGCTTCATATTTTTAATTATCAAGAAGAATGTGAGAAATAGATATATCTTATAATTTATGTACACAATGTTTAAAATTTTGCAAGATGCACATAGATTACATTTCAAATCATTGAATTAATTTTAAAATATTTATTTTTGAAAATTCTTTCACAGGTTAATTTTATGTTTCCAGAAGTATCTTAAAATTCTCTCATTTCCTTACAAATTATAGTATGTAAAATGGAATTATTTTCTAATTTCTTTTGAGCTTATATATCCCAGAAAAAATCAGACCCAAGTTAGCACTCAAATAATTTAGTTTTAAGGAAATAAAGACATATTTAAAAATGGAATCACATGTAAACTGGTAGAAACTATTGATTTATTGATGTGAAGGAACCAATAAAAACTAGTTCCGTAACTTTATCCTTTTCATATGCTCCAACAGTAAATAGATAGGATGGATGTTGTGGTGGGACAACTCAAAGTCCTGTTTCTGGGCTTGGGTGGTTCCTGGGTTGATGAACAGGTCAGTTTTCCCTCAATCTCCCTCCCAGGGCATCTCTCTAGCCCTGCCCAGACTAGCTCCGTCAATGCAGCCTGCATCAAGGATCAGGGACAGTTCTTCCGCTCTCAGCTCCTCAGATCCTGGTCACCCATATTCACAATACTGGGGCCGTCTCTACTGTTTTGCTCAGGCAAGGTAAAGAACCTTGTCTCCTGATTGCTGTAGGGAGCATATGAGGAGGCAGGGAAGGTATCAGCTCTCCTGCTCTCAAGCCTTCAGGACTGGCTTATCTATGCCTTAACAGGGTGAGCCGCTTCTCCTGTGTGCTGGACCCATGGCGGCCAGTTCTCTGTTCTGCTGCAGGAAGCAAGTTGGAAAGCAGCGAGGGCATCGTTCCCTCACCCATACCATGGGATTTCACATCATGCTTTCAGATTCCACTCATTTTACAATTCTCTTCTATCTGCCTGCTGTTCTTACAATCTCCGCCTCTACTCCAAAACAAAACCAAGTTTAAAAGAAAAACCAAAAACCAAACATAATAAAAAGAAACCGAAGCAAGACAAACCAAATGAAAGAGAGAGAGAGAGAGAGAGAGAGAGAGAGAGAGAGAGAGAGAGAGAGAGAGAGAGAGAGAGAAAACTAAGAACCTTGCTGTGGAAGCTTGGTCGCCCCTTGAATCACAGTTTACCCTTTAGTCAATTTGTCTTTATGTGCACGTGTTTAATTGTTCTTTGCCATGAATCATTGGTCTGGGTCAAGACCTCTGGTTTCTGCTACACCACTGATAATGAATGAACTCTAGAACTCCTCTTGGATATTCCATTTTTGTCCTGTCTTTAGAGAGCCTCTGTTATGGAAAGAATGAATAAAAGCTTTTTAAAAACGAGTTAAGATAAAATTCAAAAAGAAAGGATAATCACATAAACAAATAAGTACTCTACAAGGATGACACAAACTAAGACTCTTGGCAACAGTGAAGAGGGTGCCCGAACTGACCTTCCCCAGTAATCAAATTGATGACCACACTAATTGTCATCATAGAACATCCATCCAGTAACTTTTGGAAACAGATACAGAGATCCATAGACAGGCACTGGTGTGCTCATGGATTCTAGTCAAAAAGAGGGAGGAGGAATTATATGAGCAAAGGGGTAAAGACCATGATGGGGAAACAGAGACAGCTGACCCAAACTACTGAGAGTTTACTGACTCTGGACTAATAGCTGCGGAACCTACATTGGACTGAACGTGGGCCTCTGAATGAGGGTCACAGTTCTGTGGCTAGGGTAGTCTGTGCGACCACTGGCAGTAGGAGCAGTATTTATCCTCAGTGCATGAAATGGCTTTTATACACAGTGGAGGGGCTTGTTCCTGCCTCAATGTGATATGCCAGACTTTCTTGACTCCTCATAGGAGAGCTTACCCTTACTGAGGAGTGGATGAGAGCTTGTGGAAGGGGGGTTGAGCAGGAGTAGGGGAGGGAAGAGGAACTCTGGTTGGCACATAAAATGAAAAAATTCTTTCCAATTAAAAATTCAACAGACTTCCTTCTATGGTCATTTCGGTAGTATGCTGGTTAGAACTCTGTAGCTAGCCTGCCTTTCCTGTGACAACTGCTGACCAGTGTTCAAGAAGTCATGGGATGAATGGGAGTCATTAGATAGTGCTATGATTTTAAATTTATTTCTTTTGATTGTTCAAGTTTAGGTTTTGGTTTGTTAAGTTTAGGTTTGAACATGGTAAAAGCTTATTCTTTAAAGGATAAAGGAAGTCTGTCAGAATGATATACATTCAGTAAGGAGAAGTGGGCTTTCTCAATTGATTTTTTTTATTCTGGCTTGCAGGTATTTCTTGCCCTTAAATATCATTATTTTTAAGAATAGTTTTGTCCTTCATGTTACTACCATTTACTTCAAGATTTAACACAATTCATTGCAATGCAGAAAATAAGAAACAGAAATACAAATAACTGTAATTGTAATTAAATTTGTGTGATACATGTCTATTTATAACACATTTTTATTTTCCAAATCAGAAGTATGTAAATATATTTTATATCCTTCATACCAAACACTACATGAAGATCTGTAAGCCTTAAATTTCTGCTGTTTATAGAACAATGTCTAAATAAATATATCATTGTTAGGAATATTGTTAGCTTAGATATAAATATCTATTTTGTCAGTATTAATATAATTATCTATTGAAACTTTGATATGGTTTTACATTTCTAAGATATGTTTCATCATCGGGAAATTATGAAAGAAACAGACCATTGAAATATGTTGATTTTTCCTTGCTAGAGAAGTTGATGGTGGCCCATGTTCTTATTGCACTAACAAACACATTTTTAGCATTGATGATGAGCTATGCTGCTTATCAACACACTTCTATTTATACATTGTGTTCCTTAGCAGCAAACTTTCAATAAAGTGCTGTTTTGGATGGGTACTAGATACTTTGTCCATGACTTGGGAGATTTACTGTTACCCACAGCTCCTGCTCTCTCAATGACTGTACTACATTTGCATGAGACAAGAAGTCCATACACCTGGTATTTTTGTCTTTCCTTCAAAAGCTTACCATATATCTTATCCACATGCAGTTTTAATTAAAATCTAACATTTTTCTCGGGAAAACTCCCTTTTTACTAATTATCCTTATTAGAAGGATTATAAAATTAACCATTGTTTTGTTCTCCTGTCAACCGCTTTATGTTATAGTTCCTAAAAAATTGTTGCAATAGATGTATTATTAATTGCTTGACCAGAAATGAGGAGCCAATAAACAGTTGATTTCAACATAGTAGTTTACCTTTATTGGTTTCATCTGTCAATTATAATATATGTATGGTATTTGTTGGGCCACAGTAACATTGTAAATATTCCCAAATAAATAAATGCATCCATATTGATAAATATATTATTTTCTAAAACTCTGTTATCACACTTAGTTACTACTCTGTGAAACTAAATAAGAACTGAATACAATATAATAATACTTAGGCCATTTAGGCAAATAAGTAGTCAAGAAATGAAATTAGAATCACAAAAATAAGTGACTTGGGCAAGGGTGGCTCAGTTCTACTTATGCCTTTGGAGCTAATCCCAAATGATTTTTTAAAAGTAAACTAGACAAAAATAACAAAGTCTTGTTAATTAGAAAAAGCTTTTCAAAAAGACTAAGTCCCAATTGGGAGGAGTGCCCCAAGCAATGGGATTCATAGCAAAATGAAGTAAAATACTATTTGCTAAAGTGTATCACAGTCGAAGAACTGGCAATTACTGTTTAATATGTCTGAAGTTTTTGTTTTGGAAGACAAAGATGTCTGGAGGTTGGTGGTCTTGACAGTTATCCAAAGTTCTAAAATAATTAATGCCGTAGTACAGTATTCTTAAACTGTTGAAAATTATAAATGTTGTCTATACTATACCAAAAAACACCATTTAAAATGCAGCAACATGTAAATATGTTTCACAAAATCAAACTAAAACAACATACATGGTTATAGAATATTTAGACTCAAAAGTAGAAAATATTCTAAAGTATTATGATTTTAATTTATGTTATTGGTTTCAATAAAGGCTTACTATGTTGTTGTGGAATTCTATTTTTAAGATGTGTTACATTTGTTTATGCTGTGAAACATATGTTTTAATTATGCAAAGGTGTGCTGCATTCTTTTAGGTGGCATTTGTTTAGCTCTATCAGGCTTTAATTCTTTGCCTGTCCAAAACACCCGATGGTCTAGTAAAGAGCTGAATGACCAATAGCAAGGAGGAAAAAAGAAAGGTGGGAATGGAAGGTAAAAGAACAAGGAGAGAATATTATGGGCCAGCTACCCAGCCACAGCCAGACATGGAGTAAGAGTGAAAATAAGATTAAAGAAGTAAGTAAAGGAAAAAGACCAGAGTCAAAAGGTAGATGAGATAATTTAAGAAAAATTTACTACAAACAAGCCAAAGCTAAGACTGGGCATTTATAAGAAAGAAAGGACTCCATGAGTGATTTGTTTGAGAGCTGGTGATCGGTTCCCCAAAATGCCAAAGATAAAAGAGTAAAAAACAGCCAACAACACTGTGTCAGCAATAATTGCACTATACACACTTTCCACTATAGCTATTAAAACTTTAGAAATCATAATTATTTTTACACCCATGTTCTCAAAAGAAGCAACAGGATTGGTGTAGCCACTTGGCCAGGTTTATTTGAAATTAGGGGACAGCACCCAGAGTCTAAACAAAGGACCTACCATTCAAACCATGTTGCAGCAATGTTCACATGGGATAATTCCTTTTTATCAAGGAATTACTGTTAGATAATATTCAAATCATTTCCATGTATTCATCATGTTTTTAACAAATTAAAAAGTTAATAAGAAAAACAAATATGTAAATATATTATACTGACTCTATGCATATTCAATATAATACTACTAGAGTAAATTCTACAGTAAGAAATTTCTAAGTGTATGCTGTTAAAATTGATTAAATTAATAAAATAAATTATAACAAAATATGTCCCTTTTTCCCCTCCCCTTCCCCTTTTCCCCCTCCCTCAATAGTCCTAAGAGCAGTCAGGGTTCCCTGCCCCATGGGAAGTCCAAGGTCCTCCCCCCTCCATCCAGGTCTATAAAGGTGAGGATCCAAACAAAACAGGCTCCCACAAAGTCAGTCCATGCAGTAGAATAAAAACCCAGTGCCATTGTCCTTGGCTTCTCAGTCAGCCTTCATTGCCAGCCACATTCAGAGTGTCCATTTTGATCACATGCTCCATCACTCCCAGTCCAGCTGGACTTGGTGAGCTCCCATTAGATCAGTCCCACCGTCTCAGTGGGTGGACGCAGCCCTCGTGGTCCTGGCTTCCTTGTTCATGTTCCCCCTCCTTCTGTTCCTCATTTGGACGTTGAGAGCTAAGTCCAGTGCTCCAATGTGGGTCTCTGTCTCTATCTCCATCAGATGAAGGTTCTATGGTGATATGCAAGATATTCATCAATGTGGCTATGGGACAAGGCCAGTTTAGGCTCCCTCTCCTCTGCTGCCCAAGGAACAATCTGGGGACCTCTCCTTGGACCTGGGAACCCCTTTGAATCAAATCTCTTGCTAACCCTAAAGTGGCTCCCTTAATTAAAATATTTACTTCCCTGTTCCCATATCCTCCCTTCCTTCATCCCACCCATCCCATTCCTCCATGCTTTCCCGAATCCTCCCCTTCTCCCTTCTCTCTACCCATTCCCCTTACATCCTCCACCCACACCCTCATGCACCCTTGTTTTGCCTGACAATCTTGTCTACTCCCAATATCCACAAGGATAACTATATAATTTTCTTTAGGTTCACCTTCTTATTTAGATCCTTTAGGATCACGAATTATAGGCTCAAAGTCCTTCAATTATGGCTAGAATCCACTTATGATTGAGTACATACCATATTCCTCTTTTGAGGGCTGGGTTACCTCACTCAGTAAAGTCTTTTCTATTTCCATCCATTTGCTTGCAAAATTCAAGATGTCATTGTTTTTTACCGCTTAGTAAATCTTCAATGTGTATATGTTCCACACCTTCTCTAACCATTCTTCTATTGAGGGGCACCTAGGTTGTTTCCAGATTCTGGCTATTACAAATAGTGCTGCTATGAACATAGTTGAACAAATGCTTTTGTAGTATGATAGGGCATCTCTTGGGTATATTCCCAAGAGTGGAAATGCTGGGTCTTGAGGGAGGTTGACTCCAAGTTTCCTGAGAAATCACCACACTGATTTCCACAGTGGCTGCACAAGTTTGCATTCCCACCAACAATGGATGAGAGTTCCCCTCTCTCCACAACCTCTCCAGCATAGGCTATCATTGATGTTTTTGAGTTTAGCATTTCTGACAGGTGTAAGATTACCATAATAATAATTTCTCAAAGTGGTTTTGATTTGCATTTCCCTGATCGCTAAGGAGGTTGAGCATGACCTTAAGTGTCTTTTGGCCATTCGAAGTTCTTCTGTTGAGAATTCTCTGTTCAGTTCAGTACCCCATTTTTAAATTGGGTTAATTAGAGTTTTAGTGTCTGGTTTCTTGAGTTCTTTGTATATTTTGGAGATCAGACCTTTGTCTGATGAGGGGTTGGTGAAGATCTTCTCCCAGTCAGAAGGTAGCCTTTTTGTCTTACTGAGAGTGTCCTTTGCTTTACAGAAGCTTCTCAGATTCAGGAGGTCCCATTTATTCATTGTTGCTCTTATTGTCTTCCCACTTTCTCTTCTGTCAGGTTCAATGTGGTCAGATTAATATTGAGGTCTTTAATCCATTTGGACTTGAGTTTTGTGCATGGTGATAGATATGGATCTACTTTCATTTCAAAATATGTCACTATAAAGAGACTCAAAGTCATTCTTCAGAAATACTCTATTCCTTATGCTTTAATATCCTTGTCAAAAAGTTATAAAACATTTCATTTTATACAAATTGTTTCTTTTATTAAATTTCAATCTTTTTGTTCACATTTAATTTTTGTATTTAAGATTCAATATTTTTCTAGTTAATGTTATATTAGATAAATATAATATATCAAAATAATTTGATTATGAACTTAATTAGTGAAATAGCTATCTAATTAATAAATTGCATTAAAATAGCCTCTTAATGGATTAAAACAAATTGGTAATATTGTTTCTATGGTGTCAATATAAAATTATACTAGTAGTTAATGACTAGGCAGTGCATGCTAAATTTATAAAATATTAGGAGAATTTAAATTCTAAAGACAATAGGTCTGTTTATAAGCTTGAATGATACAAATATAAGAGTCTGGTCTTTTGTAGGACACCACTTATTTAAATCAAGGATAAAAAAGTAGTTCATTATTACTAGGATACAAAAAAGTTGAATCATGACTTTTTTTTCCTATTTAAGATTGGTGCAGAAGAAACAGCATGTAGTATATATTATATTGAACTGTCATCCAGTTCAAATTCAAAAATCATTACCCATGTTCTGGTAAATTACCAAGAGAATCAAATTAAAATAATAATGAAAATAACAATTATTTAAAATCTAGATGTTGTAGAAATATCTTCATTTATTTTTTAAAAACACGTATTTCTAAATTGCACATTGAAATTATGATGAAGACACACAAGACAAAAAAATTATAAGTTTAGTCATCTAAGGCTGAGTAGCTGAAAGTTTATTAGAAATCCCAGCATTAACAATGGTGTGGGAGGTGTTTCTTCTTTTGCTTTATGAATAAAGAAGCTGCTTTGGATCTATAGCAAGGCAGAATTTAGGTAGGCAGGGAAAGCTAGGCTAATTGCTGGGAGAAAGAAGGGCAGAGTCAGCGAGAAGCCATGGCGCCACCGCCAGGGCCAGACATGCCGAAACTTTGCCAGTAAGCCACTGCCATGTGGCAATACACAAATTAATGGAGATGGGTTAAATTAAGATGTAAGGGTTAGCTAATAAAGAGTTAGAGCTAATGAGTCAAGCAGTGATTTAATTAATACAATTTCTGTTTGATTATTTCAGGTCTAAACTAGCTGGATGGCCACAACCAGTGACCTCCCTTCAAAAGATTGGCACCTATGTGGCTAATTAAAATCCACTTTTAAACCTGAGAGCTTAAAAAGTAATTCTAGACACTATAAAACAAAGGTTAGCAGCATTTTTTTTTCCAAATGGACTTTGCTTGAGGAGGCATGCTGTGGTTCTTTTAAGAGTGGTCTTAATGATTCAGGAGTAGCAGCCACTCAGTTTCAAACTGGCAGCTTCCTTGTCATGGGCCATATTGCTAGCATGAACTCTGACTCTTTTTGTGAGCAGTGTGCTGCGACTTGTTTGGTGGCAAAGTGGACTGGCTGTGTGCCTGGGAGTGGGGTAGTATGCATGATACAGAGGCACAAAAGGCACAAGTGGCTCTGCCATGCTGGACTGGGTGAGGCAAGAAGTAAGTACCATAGAAATGGCCCAGCTTAAGTTTTAAGAAGCACTTAGCATTTTAAAAAGCTCTCCTGGACAGGAAAGAATTACAGATATACAAGAAAGACAAATACAGATGAGTCATAATGTCGGACAAATGTACATAGGATTAGAAAGAGAAGAAAAAGAGTATAGAGAGTCATTAAATAAAGTTAATGCTTTGTTTTTTTTTAAAAAGAGTAAAATTTTAAAGAGATAGAGTACAGATAATCATAAATTAAAAGGAGTAAGAAAAATAAGCAACATAAATATGAAAAATTCACAAAGAGTCTGGATTATATATATATTATTGTGTTATCTTTCTGCCAGATACTATGGGCCAGTAGGCTGAAGATGGATGCCTCAACAATACAGAAGAACTTTGTGTGACTGTCCAGGTAGTGACATTTCTCTGCCAATTCTAGAGTTTTGGAAATTGTTTACAATGTACTTCCTGTTTACTTAAGTGATATTATATCCTTCTGGAGTCTTTAATGGTGCTGAAGAATTTATAGTTATAGTTTTTCTTAGTTGTGATAACAGATAAAGTAGATATAAATATTGTAACTGTAATTCTTGTTTGATGCCTGTTTTATTATTTGTAATTTTACTGTGTTAAAGTTAAAGCCTTTCTTTTTGTTTAAATAGAAAAGGGGAAATGGTATGGGAGGTCCCTCTGTCTATGCACTGCTCTTATTGGTTAATGAATAAAGATACTGCTTGGACTTATAGCAAGGCAGAATTTAGGTAGGCAGGGAAAGCTAGGCTGAATGCTGGGAGAAAGAAGGGCAGAGTCAGAGAGAACTCATGGAGCTTCCACCAGAGTCAGACATGCTGAAACTTTGCTGATAAGCCACTGCCACATGGTGATACACAGATTAATGGAGATAGGTTAAATTAATATGTAAGGGTTAGCCAATAAGGAGTTAGAGCTAATGGGCCAAGCAGTGATTTATTTAATACAGTTTCTGTGTGATTATTTCGGGTCTAATAGCTGGGCACCCAGGAACCAATAATCGACTATCCTGCAATGTACCAATGCATGATATTCCCAGTTATATCTCTTCCATGCTTTATACCTGAAGTCTCATTCAGCTCATCCCTAAGGATCTAGCATATGCAAGATTCCTAGATTGTTTTGCATTTCATATTTAACACTTCTTGCTCTTTTTCTAAACAATTATGAATTGTTCATGTATAACATATTTGTATGGCTTAGGGTTATAAAATTATTTGATTTTCTTTGATTTGTTTTGATTTTGTTATTTTCAGATATCTTAGGAGAATACATTGTATGATGGAACAATTTTTTCAGGAAGACTTGTTATTTATTTTATTGAGTTTCTGTGGAAGTATCCTCTGAGATACATAAATATATATGGAGGTGATAATAGAAGATAGCTCCATCAATATTAGTTGGATTTCTTTCGTTTTTATTTTTGTTTATTTCATACTGGGTCTCACTATTTAGCCCTAGCTGTTCTCTAATTTGCTTTGTATACCAGGTTAACCTTGAACCTGAACAGATAGATACCCAGTAATCTTATCTTCTTGAAAGCTGGAAATAAAATTAACCACCACTGGCTATGGATGGAATTTAATGCCTACTTACCTTTCTACATGCTCGGATTTCACATGACTTGATTTTTTTCAGGTCTTGCGCATGCTGTCATAGTCATTCTGAGTCCATGTGGGCACCTGACAAGTTGCTTATAATCATCCTTTTCCTGAAGTAATGCACAATATCTGGCCCCTACAATCTTTTCATCATCTCTTTCACATAGGTCCCTGAGACATAATGGTTGGGGGTTATATAGAAATACAATATAGGTATAAGAATTTTAAAAGCATGTTGAGTTAATATAATAAATCCAAACATAAAATTATTCATTGTGAGATTGTTTTAAAAGGTCAGTTTTATAATTTCTTACTGCTGTCTGATGTCTTAAAAATGAAAAAAAATTCATATTTTTCTCATTTTCTGTATTTGATCATGCAAATAAATATTTAAATTTAGCATCTTCAATCTCAAAATAATAGCTTGTCCATGAAGGTCTTATGCAGAATCATAGATTTTTTATACTCAGAAAGCCAATAATTAAAGAGATCATAATTTGTTCATAGAAGTAGTCTGATACTTCCTGAATACCATGTCTTATTTGTTCCTACATAAAGTTAACTTGTCTCAATTAAGGAAAAGGAAAGAATATGGCTTGTGTTTCATCATTTCTTGACCTGTGTGTGCTCATGTTGTGTGTATCTTGTTATTTTCTTGCTGGTGGTCATGTAAATAAAAATCATAAGTTTGAACGGTTCCCAATCAGAATGAAGGTACATATTGAACTTGTTAATCTACAATTATTAGGAAATAATTCAATTTAGTCAAAGGTGAAATGTTATGCTTTACCTCCCTATTTTAGTTTATATTATTTTATATATTATAAAATATATACTATTTTAGCAAATATAAACTATTCAAACTTTAAGCTTCCTATCCTTCTATTCTTCTAAGACTTATAATTGATGTTAATACTCAGTAAAAATGTTACTTGCCTTAGATAATATAATCACTATCTAATCCACCAAAATAAGGTTCATTAGAGTATAGATTTTTATGTTTTCTGTTCTAAGTATCTCTAAGCTTTGGTATAGTTTTGTAATATCATAAAATTTCTGGATGTGTAGATAAGTATGGGACAGCAAAAGAGATATAAAGAACATCATTCATAATAGTATGCATCATTTCTAATGTCAGATGAAACAAATATACAAGACAGTTTGGACATGATAAACAAGCAGTGGCAAACCAAGGGAATCTACAGGGCACAGATACGTGAAAATAGCAAAATACACGGCTTGCTGTTCTGGTTGATTACTTTATGGCCCAGATATCCTTCATATGTGTAGCTTTAAAGCTTCTAATGCTGCACCACAAATGACTGCAAGGTTTATAGGATTTATTTCTCCATTACCACCTCCTGTTCCTTGTAGAATTCCCTAATGAATAAAGACAAAATATAAAGAAATTGACTTCAGTCAATCTTCATGTATTATTCAGGCCTCTTCTGTGTATTTGTGGTGTATAGATACTCTTTAATTAGCTTCCTTGGGCAGAATAGGTCTGGTTTTAGGATGTTAAAATATAATAGGATTCAGAGAGAAATTCAGGACAAATATAGTTTTAGCTTGCTAGTGTTGTTTGTTAGCAGCAATTTCTTGGCATAACTTTAGGAATAGTAGAATAAAGTATTTGACTCTGATAATTTATAAAAAACAGGTATAAAACAAAAATAATTGAAATAATTTTCCACACAACTTTAAACTGTGAGAATATAAAATAATTTTATTTTTTATTTTATGTATAATTTAATTTCACTATCAAATTTAAACCTTTATATAAAAAGAAAGCTCATTTCTCTTTCTCATAAATATTATTGGTTCTGGGTAAAATTGACTGCTTAGAGTTTTAATTTGCCTTAAACAAAAGCTTTTCAAATTCAATGTTATTATGTATGATTTTTGAGGCATATAGTTAGAGTGTTTTCAATGTAATTTTGTCAAACATAAGTTCCCATAACATTATAGATTTAAAAATTAAATTTGAGTAAAGTTTGTTCTAATTGAAATAGCCTAATTTTATAATTACTATGAAATTCCTAAAATAAGTAGGCCTATATCCTATAAAATTAATATTATTCTTAATAAACATAATAGTAATATTGATAACATGAGTATTAAAATAAAGTAATTATAGGAAATATATAATTCTACTTGATACAAGAAAGAAGGAAAAGAAAACCACTAGAAACATGTAATAGGAATTGATAAAATGTAAGAATACTATCTGGAGTCAAGTAGTCATTGTAAAGAAAGACTTACAGCAGACTGGAGAGATGGCTCAGAGGTTAAGGACACTGACTGTTCTTCCAGGGGTCTTGAGTTCAATTCCCAGCAACCACATGGTGACTCACAACCATCTACAGTGAGATCTGGTGACCTCTTCTGGCATGCAGTCATACATGGAGGCAGCACACTGTATTGCATACATAATAATAAATAAAATCTTAAGAAAACAATGACTTATAGCTATGCAAGCTTATATTGCTAAGTATGATTCATAGCAGTGTTTAGCTTTTTTTTCTTAGTTTTGAATGGTTGATCTTAGCTTGGATTGTTTCTTGACAGCTTTTTGTTTTTTTTTCTCTTTTTCATTGATATTTATTGAGCTCTACATTTTTCTGTGCTCCCCTCTCTGCCTCACCCCTCCCCCTTCAATCCTCCCCTCAAGGTCCCCATGTTCCCAATTTACTCAGGAGATCTTGTCTTTTTCTACTTTCTACTTCCCATGTAGATTATATCTATGTATGTCTTTCTTAGTGTCTGCATTGTTGTCAAAATTCTCTGGGATTGTGGTTTGTAGGCTGGCTTTTTTGCTTTATGTTTTTTTTTTACATGTCCAAACTATTTATTCACTATGTATAAATTAAGAAATTTCTCCTTATGTTAATCAGCTATTGTCATCATTTCACAGTGAAAAATAGGAGCTGTTTTTCTTTTTTTTTAATTGCTTTATAAATAATAGCATTCAAAATTTCCACCTCGTCCCCTCCTCCCATTTCCCTCCTGCTCCCCCACTCACTGTCCCCCCATCCCGTCCATTTCTAAGACATGGAAGGGTACCCTGCCCTGTGGAAAGTCCAAGGCCCTCCCTCCTACATCCATGCCTTGGAAGATGTATATCCAAACAGACTAGGATCCCAAAAAACCAGTACATGCAGTAGAATCAAATCTCAGTGCCGTTATCATTGGCTTCTCAGCACCCATTGTCAGCTATATTCAGAGAGTCAGATTTGATCACATGCTTGTTCAGTCCAAGTTCAGCTGGCCTTGGTGAGCTCCCATTAGATTAGGCACACTGTCTCTGAGGGTGGACCAACCCCTAACTTCCTTGCTTATCTTCTCCCTCCTTGTGCTCTTCAACTGGACCTTTGGAGCTCAGTCCAGTGCTCCAATGTGGGTCTCTTTCTGTATGTCCAACCATCGCTGGACACAGGTTTATGATGATATTCAAGATATTTATCAGTGAGACTATGGGACAGGGCCAGTTTAGGCACCCTCTCCTCTACTGCCCAAGGACGTAGCTGGAGACATCCCCTTGGACACGTGGGAACCCCTCTAGAGCCAAGTCTCTTGCCAATCCTAAAATGTCTCCCTTAATTAAGATGTCTTCTTCCCTGTTCCTTTATCCGTCCTTCCTCCATCTCAACCATCCCATTCCCCCAAGCTCTCCCCAATCCCCTTCTCTCCCTTCTCTCTCCCCCTCTCCCCTACTTCCCACCCCATTCCCACCCCATTCTTGAAATTGATGTTATAAATATATGTGAGGCAAAATTTCTCACTTCAATAAGAGTAGGAATATAGAAAACCACAAAGAAAATTATACAACTTTTTTTTCTTTTTTAATCAAACGAAATATTCATATGATATTGATTTAAAAATACTATGATAGATGGGCTTATCATTTTGTTTGTAGTTTTGCTCCTGCAGTAGTTTCAACATTGTATCTACTCTAAACAATTTTATGTGTGCATTTTACATGAATGAGAATGTTTCTATGCAAATACTTTCTTATTAGAGCTCATATGGCACTAAACCTTCGTCTATGTCTGCAAATATTGATATTTGAAGATAAAAAGTAATCAAGCATCTTTTCTTCTACTTCTTTAGTGGGTTATGGATCACCTTTTAAATAGCTAGTACACCCCAACTCACATATGCAAAGTGAACAAAATGAAGGATGAATGTTTAAGGTTACTAGAATGTCTCTCTAACCTTAACCCACTTGACTTATACAGAAAGAATTCAGAGGCATGTCATAACACAATGATGAAGATAGGCATGTTTTATTAACAAGGAAAGTGGGACATTCTCAAGGGAGAAGAGTGAAAAATTGTCAAATATTTCTTTATGTGGAGAACACATACTCAATGAGAGAGAATGGATACTAGCTAACAAGAATTGTGACAATCTACATCTTCCAACTGTTTCTATGAATTTTCTAAAATTCCTAAGATAGATTTCTCTAATGGTTATTTCCCTGCCAGATATTTAATAGACATTTCTCATTAACCCATAACTATAGGCCTTTGTTACTTACTAGTAATTCTGTTCTAGATACTGACATTAAGACTTTTCTGGAAGTTTATAAAGTGCCACATTCCTACCTACAGATATGACTCAGAACCCAATCTTTTGATCATTCTGTTCTTCATTTTAAATTCCAGGTTTTGAAATCTGGTTATTACAAGGGAGGAACTCATTTCAAGTGTTCTCCAAGCCTGTTGTAATATATCCAGATCCCTAATATTGAATGTATTTAAGTAAGATCAAAGTGTCAAGAACTTAATAATGGTAAATAAATGATTTATTGAAGGCTCACAATCTTTGCAGAAAAAAGTTTGTTTCTAAAACATGCACACTGAAACCATCAACCTATTTTCTATTTTCTAGACTACAGGCTTAAAATAGCAAGAATTGTGCCAGCTAATTCATTATTACATCTCCAACATACAGTAAAATACCTAATACAATTGCATATTTAATAAATATTCCCTTTGTAAATGAACAGCTTCAAATTTGAAATGTGCTAAAACTTAATAAAATAGTAAGAATCACTTTTTGCTACTTGCTTTCAAGCTTTTCTCAAACAGCTTTACTGCAAACCCTTGAATAGATGAGGTCTCTTGGAAAATTATATAGAAATAGCCCATAATTGTTCTAAATAACATCTGCCACCTTACCACATTTGCTAATTATGAAATGATTTTTATTGTTTGACTTTTTAGCCTCTGTAACCTGTTAAGTCCACGAGGACACTGCACATCTGTTTAGTTCATTACTTTCTCTTACTAAATAAGACATTTAAAAAATTATGTGTTAATAGCCCAATAATTGTTTATTTTAGAAATTACTATGCTTCAGTTCGCCATTGGCTAATATAAACCATAGTGAATCATAGCTCAATTTTTAATATACACATATATGAATATGAATATATTTGAATATATGTACACATATGTGTGTATGTATAAATGTCTATATATGTTATGATGGTTGAGTAAAATTAGAGGCTGATAGATATGTTTTTCTGTCTATAAGTCAAAGAAATAAAAATCACCAGGAGTAATAAAATTGCTCAGTTTTCTTATGTGTGTCTGTGAATATCAGTATTTTAAAATTTTCCTCATGTTACAATGCCTTTTTCCCCTAAATATAGTTATTTGTTATTAAAATAGTATATACCAATTTTCTTCACTTAGGCAAAGAAATCATATACTTAAGAATAAAGTAAAAATTTTTAATTAGTTTCAAACAAAGCACTAAACACATTTTTCTTTTAGACTAGAATTATATTGCTTTTCAGCAGCTAAAAATATGAGGAACAAGATAACCTTTGAACAACGAAAAGAGAAATGTCATCTTTATTGCCAATAGGGCACAAAACATGACCAAGTTTTTATTAGTTATATTCCAGAAGTTGATTTTAAAGATGTCCTTCTGGTGAATGAAGATTTTTGCATCTCAAGGATTGTGCTAGTTCTCTGGCCCCAACAAATGCTATTAAGTGCAAAGAGTGAACCCTTTATTCATATTGTCACTTATTACAAATACTTGTTCCTTTGATTATAAGATATCTATATGCTGCCATTCCACTCTGGCTTCATTGTGCATGTCTTCTCACATCAGCATCCTTCTATACCTTGTCTCTACCAAGTACTGTGCTTGTATTCTTTAAGATCACAGTTAAATTTTCTAGATTACCACCTGGAGTCTTTTGCAGAATAAAGTGCTCAAAGAAATAAAAGCCCATATAGCTGATACTGCTTTTGATTTTATCCCTGGCATATGTAGACTCATTCTGAAACTCATGTCTGAATAAATATTTAAAATTTGTTTACTTTGCAAATATCTTTTATAGAAATCAATATATTTTTAAAGTAGTAACTGCGTGTAGGGTATTCGTTGTTTTAAATTGAAATTGTACAACATTTGACCAACATGTCCCCCAGTTCCACTTTTTTATACTCTTGTTTCCAGTATACAACATTCTCAATTCTGCTTTCCTTTTAAGACTTCATATACAACTTCAATCAAGTTTTTTATTTTTCTGTGTGTAATAAATTATCAGAAAGTACTTCATATTTATTTGTCTTGTAGGGCTACAAATAATGGTATATATGGGAAAGAATGCATATTTTTATATTTGTTAGAGCCATTACATAAATGATGCATATTTTAAAGTATATATTGTATGTTCTAAATACTTATGCAGTCCATCAAATACAAAGGCAAATTTAAGGATTTTTATGGAAATGACTTTTTTTAAAATTGTAGGACAAGACTGGCCTTGAACTTACAGGGAACCCCTTGCCTATGCCTTCTGAGTACTGTCATTAAAGGTGAGCAGCATTGCTGTCCAACTTTTTTTGATTCATCTGAAAAATAACAATCACTAGCAGCACCTTATAATCCCCTTGTCAAAAGGATAAAACCTTTCACTTGGAAAAAGAAGTTTTGGTATTGTTCTTAGACATAGAAGAATTGTGATCATGCTTGAAATGATTAATATAAATCTTGTTTTGTTCATTCTATATATCACAACGATAATCCAAGTTTGTCTGAACACTGCTGTGAATATAGAGCCGTCACTGTGATTTCTTTAAGACACCTGCCCATCTCACATACTGTTACAATATCTGAGGAGTTTGGCATTCATATTTTCTCTTTTTTCTGTCATTTTTTTTTATTTTATGGAGCTCTACATTTTGTCATTCATATTTTCTAATAGCATACAAAAGAACTGGTTCTTTCCCTATTGGAACACATTTTAGGGCTTTTGGCTAAAGAGTTATACGCTGTTAGTGTTTGCGGGAAAAACAGCCTTGCTTCTCCCGTTAGAACGAAGTAATAACACAAATTTCCTCATATATGAATATTATCTGCAGACTTCTTAAGGATGGGGGCAGGAGATGAAACGCTGAGAATCAATCAGTATCCCCACAGAAATATTATAATCAGAAACCAATCATCAGGTTAACTGCTTTGGAGAAGTAAGTGGCTTTCTAATGGCTGATATGCAATGATACATTCCCAGATAAACAGTCTTATAGGTATGTAACCTTCATCTTTCCAAAGGCAATGCACATCATTTATTATACTGACATGATTCTGTAGCTGGAGGCTCAGAGAGCTCTTAACTTGTAAATAGATTTTGGATAATGGTTAACTCCAAATGACTTCATTCGTGAGGCATATTACAAATAACAATTTTTACGGAAAAGTGTGATAGCAAGACTAGTTAGCTCCCTAGTAATTTTCTACCACTGTAACATTCTGACCCTAAGACAAAAGAGGAAATATTATCACTGTATTCTTCTCTCTTAACAGTAAAATTTTACTAGATCTGCTAACATAATAGTGTTTTCTAAACCCTTATTGTTTTCTGGACTGTCTAAAGACTTTTTTCAATATTAGCTTTCAAATTTAGTTCTAACATTTGAGTGTGTCTAAGTACCAAGATATAAACTAATCAATTTCTTTCAAATTTTTAAGTAATGGTATTTTAAGAAAAATTCTTAATCAAATGCTGTAATGAAAACACCAACAGAAATTTTAGGCACTGGCACACTGGGAAGTAATAGAATTTGGGAAGGCATGTTTCATCATGAATCAGGTCATATATGCTAAAGGCTAGCAAGTTAACATGTAGAATTTTAGCAATCAATTTGTGGTCCTTTTACTATAGAAATATAGTATAAAGAATTAAAAGATATGCATATATATGTTTGATAAAGTTATAAACAGAAACTATACTTTTGTTTCCTGGCTTCCCAGACCCAAATATTCATACAGAAACTATATTAACTACAACACATTATCCCAGACAAAGTTCAAGCTACCTCTTACATCTTGAATTAACCAATTTCTATTAATTTGTGTATTTCCACTAGGCTTGGCTTACTGGTGCTGGCACTCCTTTGGCAGCTACATGGTGTCTCTCTGACTCTGCCTTCTTTCCTCCTTTATCTCTGCTTGGATTCTCCACCTTTCCATAATCTTATCTGCAATAGTCCAAAGCATCTGCTTTATTAACCAATGGCAATAAAACATATTTACAGCTTACAGAGGTGATACTACATCATCTCCCTTTTACTGTCTTAATGAAAAGGAAGGTATTTATATTAACGTAGTAAAATTAGATATAACAAAACAGGTATTAAGCAAGAATTACAGTTACAATATTTCTTTGTGATTTTAAAATTTTATATCTAATTTATCTCTTATCACAGCTAATGAAAACTATAACTATCACTATCTGTCTTTAACTTTATCAAAGATACCAGAAGGATATAATATTACCTAAGGAAACAGGAAGCAGATTATCAGCAACTTCTAAAACTCTAGAAATGACAGAGACATTTTGCTGCCTGGACAATCATGGAGAGTTTGTCTGTAATGTTAGGGCATCCATCTTCTGTTTGCATGCCCACAGTATCTGTCAGACTTTCTGTAAAACAGGAATTTGAAATACTGCTTTGCCTATATCGACAATCACCCTTTTTTGGGTTTCTGGTAGAATATCTGGGGATTTTTTCTGTGAAATAGGAAACCTGAAGTACATCCCATCTTTTGGAAAGTTCACCAGTCACTTTTCTATGGGCTCTGCAGGCCTGTTCAGATAGCATACTATCAAGCAGTCCATGCAAGAACAGTTTCTTGCCCAAATGCCTAGCCTTGTCACCTTGAAGGCAAATTTCATGAGTTCTTCAATGCTCTTCAACCTCTCTGAAGCAACAGCTGCTGCTATCAGGAGACATATCTCACTGTGGAGAAATGTCTAGATTCTTAAAGCACTTAAATGATATATTTTGTAGGTCTTTGAAGTATTGAAAATTATCAATCTAACTGAAACATATCTTTTTATATCTAGAAAAACTGAACTAATGTAATTAAAAGCTTGATTATTATAGGTGCCTCTTTTAATCTCTATTTCTTAATTAAACATTGTATTTTTAAATGAGCTGTGTAAACATAATACCTTAAACAAGATTATAAATATGCATATAAAAATTTGACTTGAAATTTCTGTCAATAAACCAAAGTTCATACCAGTGGAAAGTATTCATTTCTACATCGTATTTCCCCTCTTTCTTTACTTACCTTTTTTTTTTAGAAATTGACTGTGACCACTAACCACTTATAACTAACCCTTATAAAATGAAAATAAACATTTATAAACAATCATTTTGGGAATTTGGGCAGAATTTTCTCCAAAGTACTTTCTGTTGCTTATTGGACAGAGTATTTTTAGGATTCATGAAGACCTTTTGGAGGGAAATTGCTCCATGAAATCACATTAACCTGAAAAGAATTCACAGGTTCTCATACACTATGGAAACAAAGCAGGACCTCTTGTCCAAAGTAACATAGCCTTACACTCGAAACATGAAGTCAAGATACCCTTATGTTGGTTTTGCATAGCAGACCCCCACAATCAAATGTCTTTCTGCAGTTTTTAGAGGAGGGCTGGCTTGTTCGCCTGGCTGCCCAGCTAGCTTAGCCCTGAAATAAACACATAGTAATTGTATCAATTAAATCACAGCTTGGTCCATTAATTCTAGCCTCTTATTGGCTAGCTCTCACATCTTGATTTAACCCATTTCTATTAATCTGTATATTGTCATGTGGCAGTGGCTTACCAGGACAGATTCAGCATGTCTCTCTCTCTCTCTGTCAGCTCCATTGCGTTCCTCTGACTCTGCTTTCTTCCTCCCAGAATTCAGTTCTGTCTTCCCCACCTACCTAAGTTCTTCCCCTATCAGTTCAAGGCAGTTTCTTTATTCATTAACCAATACAAGCAACACATAGAAAGAAGGACCTCCTATACCATGCAGTCATCTCATTAATAGTCAAAGATGTAAAGAAAACACAATAGTATGCACAATCCAGACTCACTGTATACTTTCCATCTTTATGTGACTTTTTCTATATTTCTTTTACTGTCTGTTTAAAGACTTTCTTTTATTTTTAAAACTTTTTTTCTATAACTGTCTATACTTTTTTTTTATTAAGCCCACATACATTTTTTAAACACACTATGACCTGCTTAGAGGTTTAAATTAGTCTGAATTTGTCTACACTGCATTTCTGTAATCATTTTTTGATCATTTTTTTTAACTGTTAAGCAGACAGGGCTATGACCACAGCACCTGCTTTGGCTATTGGTTTCACCCTGCTTGGCTTTCCAACATGGCAGAGGTCCAATTACCCCCAGTTTTGGGAGCCATGTTTATCACCCCAACTCTGGGAAGCAGTTAGCCCGCACCACTGCCAAGCACACTGCCCATAAAAACCCTTTAAGTGCTTCTTAGTAGGACCTCTCAAAATATCTCTATATGCCACCAGCAAACACCAGAACGTCGATTCTTAAAGGAGCCATTCATCTGCTCTTCACAAGCAAACAGAGATTATCTGAAAGAAAAAAAAAATATGCAGCTACAAAGAACCTACACTTGTCTCACTCTTGTTATTTCAATCTTTTTTTTTTAGATACTATGTGCATCCATGCCCATATTGGGGACCATTATGTAAACAGAAACTGTACCCTCATTTCATGACTTCCTAGGCACAAACAATCACACTGAAACTATATTAATTACAACACAGTTTGGCGGATGTGTCAGACATATTTCTAGCTAGCTCTTATATCTTAAATTAGTCCATTTCTATTAACCTGTGTATTGTCAATGGATTGCGACTTACTCATGCCAGCATGTTAATTCTTTGGCAGCTACATGGTGTCTCTCTGACTCTGCCTTCTTTCCTCCTATACGTCTGTTTAGATTTCCTGCCTTGTTATATTCTGCCCTGCCAGAGGCCAAATCAACTTCTTTTTAAACAATGATAATAAAACATATTCACAGCAAACAAAAGGGAATCCAACATCATAAAGTCTTAATAGGCATATATAACTCTGAAAAGCAAATTTTCCAAGAGTTTTTATGTATATATGATAAATATATATTTATATATATCATATATGCATACGATAGATAGATAGATAGATAGATAGATAGATAGATAGATAGATAGATAGATGGATGGATGGATGGATGGATGGATGGATGGATGGATGGATGGATGGATAGATGGATGGATGGATAGATGGATTGGTAGACAGACAGATAAACAGACAGACGGACAGACAGACAGATGGATGGATAGACAGATAGACAGATAAATATATAGATAGGGGACCAGAGGCTATTCACGTGTGTTATGTCTTATGCATTTGCACTCACTTTTATAGCATAAGGTCTCTTATTGACTTAACCTGGTAGGGGAATTGTGCCAGGAAGATCAATGATCAGTCTGTTTCAATTTTCCCGGTGATAGCATTACATGCATACATCATCACATCAGTCTCTTTTACAGGATTTCTAGAGACTGAACATTAACCAGTCTTCATGCTTGTTAGGTAATAACTTTCTGACTAATCTTTCTCCTCAGTCTGTAATGTTAATACTGGCAACATCACCCATTTTACTATGTGGAAAATAATGATTTCAAGAGCAGGACATTGATATGAATTTGCCCATATTTAATCCCAAACTTTTGCCAAGAAATAAAACTGTTTTTCACCCGGGAGGCAGAGGCAGGCAGATCTCTATGAGTTCAAAGCCAGTCTGGTCTACAAGAGCTGATTCCAAGATAGGCACCAAAGCTACAAAGAGAAACCATGTCTCAAAAAACAAAACAAAACAAAACCAAAAATACTGTCTATATATAGAAAAATATTTTATAATTCCTTACAATCAATGATATGTGTTTAACATTCTCATGTTTTCCTATTTTAGGCATTCATCATGGAAGTTTCTATGTTTTTTTATTTATAAAAGTTTATTAATTTACAAAAGTTTCCATTTCTGCCCCTCCTCCCAACACCCTCCCACTCGCCCCACTCATGGCAGGACCGTGAGGAGTGCTTTCACTCACTGATACAAGGGGACTGATCTAATGAGAGTTCACCAAGACCAATTGGACTGGGACTGAACGAGCATGTGATCCAACCAGATTCTCTGAAATGTGGCTGGAGTCTCTGAATGTGGCTGGCATGGGGTCTTTCTGAAAAGCCATTGACAATGACACTGGGACTTGTTTTCTCTGCATATACTGGATTTTTGGGATCCAGTCTGTTTGGATGCTCACCTTCCTAGACCTGGAGGGAGGGGGGAGGAGCTTGAACTTCCCACAGGGCAGGAAACCCTGACTGCTCTTAGGGATGGAGAGGGAGGAGGAGAAGTTTCTATATTTTAATTGCTACAAAAATATTTTGTATTAGAATTCATAGGGAAATCTGGTGTAATAGTCAGTGGACAGTCTACCCTATGATAATTGTAGGGATGTATGTGACAGGAGAGTAGAAAAGAGATTTCTAGGTTGAAAGCTTAATCAAAATGATTATAGATGATAAATGATCTTAAGATTTTAAGTAAGCCAGCAGATCAAACCTATGTATTGATGGAAGAATGTGCAACAGAAAAGAAGTTTTGAGAAAGAAGCTAAGGTTAATAAATCATGTAGTTTACATGCAAATCCAAAAGCTTTGGCCTTGACCATGTAATCTAAGTGTCTTCTTCATCTTTCTAGAGGGTAGTTTTATAAAGCAGGGATAACTGAAGTAAAAAAAAAAATGTTTATAACCCACAGTTTTCCACTGTAAATTAAAGGGCTTTGTTGAATTCTATAAATAATATATATTCTTATAACTTGGTAGACCTAGTTTATTGAATACAAAAATGTAACTCAAAAATTGGCACTGCTCTTTAATAATGAAAATATTAATATCTAGAAATATTCTAGTATGAATAACATAGAAGTGCCCTATCTTTTATCATTTCTCTGTGATTTGCCTCAAAATTACAGAGGCAGGCTCATATGAATATCACATTGCATCCTTACTTTACCGAGAAAAGAAGTGACATTCGGAGTCGGGCAGATATTTTTCCCATCTCATAGCTAAAAGGAGTTTATTTCTAATGCAGCATTGGCTAGGATCCTCTCATTTATTAGATTCTGTGCTATGTCATTAATTCTAAAATATTTATATAACTAAACACATAACTAAAATTTTAAAACTCAATAAATTATTTCCAGATATCAGTACTTAAATTGTTTAAGTGAATGTTTAAATTATTGCTCTTTCCATCTTTCTTAAACTTATATGTTTGATTTTTGTAGACATTGATGCCCATTTGACTAATGCTGTCCTTTATCAAGTACTGTTGCCAACACTGACACTTTGGTATGGCCAGGTGCTCAGGTATCATTATTTTCAGCAGATTTCTCCTAATACCTAAGTTCTAGCAAAAACACAGTACTGTTTTAACAGGCTGAGAATTATACAAGCTGGTAATAGTCTTTGCATTGGTGGTTGAATACCAAGCCCACTTCTATTGTTTGTTTTTAGCCAAATTAAAACCTTGCTCTGGAATTTGATTATTTCGTGAATTAAATTATAATGTATTCAAATATTACAGTTTATATAACTGAGTTTTTAAGCTAAGAATGATGGAGAAAACTGAAGAAGCAACCTTAAAAATGCTATTAGCTTTGAAGCATGAATCTAATTGGTCTTAATAATTAAAACCTGGAGTCAGATATCAGGGTAAATATTGAAAGATCAGAGAAGTAAAGGTGCCAGTAACTAGAGAGACTTCTTGCCTCTACCAAATTCTCAGACCGAAGTGCTGAGCTCCTGTCTCCTTTTGACTTATAGTCCACACTCTGTCCAGCAATATCACTTTCTGTCTCCACCTTCTTGTGCTGGGATTAAAAACGTGTGCTCCTCAAGTACTGAGATCAAAGGTATGAGATCCTAAAGGCTGGGATCAAAGGCATGTGCCACTACTGCCTATACTCTATATTTAACTAGTGGTTAGCTCTTCAGGAAAGCTTTATTTGTTAGATCACCAACAAAATATCAACATATACATTCTCCTTCTTCTCATAAAAACCCTAATGTTAGTGGTCTACCTCTTGCCTATAAAGTACAGAAGCAAGACAAAGTGCTTGCTTAGGGGAGTTATTAACAGGGTTCTGAAAGTTCTTTGTCAATTACCTAGCTATATTATATAATTTTTGTTTTCCAGTCACACCTCTGGATAATGTTAATATATTGTAAACCTATTAAAATATTAGTTGAAAGTAATAGTATAGAGATATTATACAGGGCTTCATGATGTCTCTCCAAGAATCCATTGTTCAACAAACAAAATCCTGGGAGACACAGAGTCCCACTGCCGATAAAACAGGCTATTGCCATTTTTATTGGTTGCCTGCCATAAGTATATAATAACAATTTATTTCTGAAGTACCATGTGCTTTGGTTGCAAGATATAAAAACTCAAACTTGTACAGAACTAGAAGCTTCCTCTTTGTAGGCCAGCTTTGGTACTGTCAGAAGGTACTGTGTAGAATTTCAAAAAAAAATTAAAACTAATGTGGTATTTCCCCAACTATGAATTCTGTAAATTATACTGCCAACTTGCCAGGCAAGAGGTGCTCACTGTAACAATAGAGGTGTAACTTTCCTGCAGTAACCGGTTAGTTTCCAATTGGATGTGTACACTTTCCATGAGAAAAGAAATCACACCTGGTCAAAAGCCCATGTCCAGGAAATAATAGTTTTAGCGAGTAAGATACTATTACTGTTTAGCTAAATTCTTTCCAAAACTGCAGCATAAGTCCTTTTATTCATACTCAGAGAAAAATGTTTTATTTTTTCATTTTTTAAATTTACTGTTTTTGTTAGTTTTATATATGTGTATTCTATTTACACAATTTCTTCCCCATGCTCTTCTTCCATCAAATCCTTTCATATTTTTCTGACACCATATCAAATCCATGGCCCAATTTTCTTTATTTATTTTAGTAGATACATACATACAAACATGCATATATAAATTTAACCTGATAAGTACAACTAATGTTGCTGCAATGGGTGTGTTTTTAAGACTAATCATAGGGATTAGATAACTCTTCAAGAGACTTGTTCTTGGAAGAAGTTAATTCTCCTTCTCTTAGTAGATATTAATTGCCCATGACTCTTTATTTTGTAGTAGAACCTTTAAAAAAATTTCTTAATATACATTATGACATAAATTGTTAATATACTGTACAAGTCTTGTTTAAATGACCATATGGTTAAGACTTCATGGGCACAGCTCCCTGCCACATTTTGATGACAGTATTTGAAGCAGATTTCCTCATTCTTTGACTATTAAAATTCCCCATTCTTATCAGCATTCCCTGAGCCTTATCTCCTCTTATCCTTAATCACTGAAACATATTTGCAGTGAAAGATGGTAAATTTAGTCATGACTGTTCAATAAGCTTAAAATAAATGCCATTTGAGTCCTTAAGCAAAAACAGGACATTATACCAATACTTTAAATCTCATAAGCACTGCAGAAGTGGTAATCAAATGCTACAATGATGAAAACATAAGGAGACGCCTTCTCAATGGTATTATCAGACCATAATACAGCCGTTTGAAACATGGTCTTAGTAATGGTGGTCTGCATAGTGCCTAAACACACTTGTCTGTGTCAATAGCATCAGGTTTGGACTCCCAGCACCCTAACCCTGCCTGAATAAACTACTAACAACTTATGTATTCTGCAGTGGTGATAATCACTGCCTTCATTTGTTTAGTCCATTTGAATCTAATGGATATTCTCAAATTCATGGTTTATGTTTTTATAAGTGAGTGAGGCATAGGACTGGAAAGATGTCTTAGCAGTAAAGAGTATCAGCTGCTCTTCCAGAGGACCCAGGTTCAGTTTTCATCACTCACTTGTGCCTTAAGACAATCCTTAATTCAAGTAACATTGGATATGAAATTTTCGATGTTTATTAGACACCAGGAATGTGTATCGTACACAAACATACATGAAGCAAAACATACACAGGCCTAAAATAAATTAAATTTTAATTTGTGCGTATGCACATATACAACTCACACAAATATGTGTGTAACAGTAATAATAAAAAAAGAGGATATCAATTTGAGATTAATGAGAGGAGAGCTATGAGTGGGGTTCAAAGGTGGGGATCTTGGAGGAGTTGGAGGGAAAAAAGGGAGGGGTGAAATGATATAATTCTATGTAATTTAAAACATTAGAATAAAGATTAAACTATTTTTGAAAGACAGTGATTGTTTTATATATTTTCAAAAGTACTGTAAATATGCAGCAGCTCTTTTATGATCCTAAAGCACTTTGCTCTACTGGCCCTGATGAGAACACATGTTAAAGGTCACTCACTTACTGCTTAGCTCTCCTCAGAGGCACTGAGTTTCTGTGCCTTACTGGTTTTGGTTTTCTTCATTAATGGCTGTCTACTACAAAAAAGACATTTCTTTAATGAACTTTGAGTGATCAAGATAGACAAAATTATAGCATGGAGATGGGTGTAAAGCCCTGTCCCTAGCTGATAAACTTTGTAAATAGTTGATCTCTGCTGGAAGTGGAAGAGTAGTTTTTAGTTAGGTGTATAGGCAGGCTTCAGTGTATAGACACATATTGAAGAGTATATAGGTGATATTAGTGGGATCCAGTGAGTTTTAAGACATGAAGTTAGGTGAGTATGCAAAAGTGGTAGCTTTGGGAGAACGTAGAATATGGGATGAGAGTCTTCAAAATACCATAAATGAATTTTCCAGAAATTGAGTAATGAAAATATTTTAAGATGTCAGCAAATCACAACATCAAAGAAATGGTGTGAATATAAGAGGGGGGATTATGAAGGGAGGGTTATGATGAAAGACATCACATGTATCTCATATGTGAATGCACATTCCCAGTGACTTTTTCGATAGTATTAAGAAGTGAATATTGGGCATGATCTTTGAAATTTCAAAAGCCTATGCTCAAATTCCCACATTCTCTCTTGTAGAAGGAAATTTATATCCCACCCTGTCCCACAGCTGTTCAGTCCCAAAGAAACACAGAGAGGCTTTTATTAAATATAAACTGTTTGGCCAAATAACTCTGGCTTATTATTAACTAACTCTTACAATATGAATTAGCCTATGCGTCTCATCTATGTTTATCCATGTGACTTAGTGCCTTTTCTCAGTGAGGCATTCTTTTCTTGATTCTTCTGCATCTGTCTGGTGACTGCCTCTCTGCCTTTTCACTTCTGTGAATTCTCCTAGTCTGGTAGCCCCACCTCTGCTTCCTGCCTGTCATTTTATTAAACCAATATGAATGACAAATCCTTACAATATTCAAGAGCATTATCCAACTGCTCTCTCTCTCTCTCTCTCTCTCTCTCTCTCTTGGCCTAGGCATTGTTGCCTCAGTATGTAACCTCCCAGCCCCAGCTCCAGAACTATACCTTTCTGTCCAGCTTTATGCCATAGTCCCTGCCATGATGTTCATGTGCTCTACTGCCTTTTAGAATACTATGTTTTCTTAGTTTCCTTAATACAGCAATAAAAAAGAACTAAAATAATATATTTTTGAAATTGTCAAAAAATAAATTTAACCAATTTTATAAAATAATTGATCTCTCCCTGATCTCTTCAACTCAGTTTTACTATCTCCTAGCTTCATGTCAAATTTAGATTATGTAGTAAAATGGTGTCAAGTGAATGTCGTCTTCACCTTTCTTTCATTAATATTTAAACTTTTATATCAGTGCAGGGTAACTTTATGTGTCTCATTATTTGTATATTTCTCACATAATCTCTGATTTTTTTTTCTTAACACAACTACCTATATTATACATTAGCTTTGATTTTTCTCATTTGATTAAAGATCTCTTTCCATTCCTCAATCTCCTGAGAACTGTGATTACATACATAAGTTAGCATGACCAATTTAATATGTCCTGAGTATTAAACCAAGGCCTTCATGCATACTAAATTAAGAATCTTGATAAATAAAATGTATATCCAACTCCTGATTCTTTACTTAAGTTTGGGTTTCTTCCATACAACACTGAGGGGAATGAAGTAATCTCTCTTCCCACAATTGCAGAGAAGAGAGTTACATAACTGGTACATAAAGAGAAAGTGAATTTCGAGGAAATAGCTATTATACTATTTGATCTTGTAAAGCTCAATGGTTAATAAACAATTTGGAAAATTTTCAAGTGAAATAATTGTGTACTGAGCTTTCACTAAATTATTTTAGAATTATGATTTAGTTGAAAGGAAATAATATGGAAAGAAAAAGAAAAATTTAAGCATGTCTGTCTCTAAATTATTTTGCTCATTGCAATGAATATAGATCTCTCACGGGAGCTGAAATCAGTAACTCCAAATGTAGGACTCTGGCATGCTGGGAACAAAGAATAAAAGGACATTAGATGACTTTAGAAACTGGGTCAGAACCAAATTCTCTTTCACAAATGCTCATTCATGTCCTTTCTCATTCCTATGCTCATCTGAAATAGTCCGGATGAACCAGAGTTCCTCTGAATCAATGCAGTTCATAGAATCTAGAAACTTTCTTCCCCCCAAAATAACATGTAAACCTAAATACAGGGACCACAATGTAAAGGTCATTCATTTGAATTGGAGATACAAATATATATACATTGATATATCATGCAATATACCAACTAGATAGAAATAGAAATGTCTCGGTCAGGAGATTCGCCTCCAGAAGCATGCTTGCATTAGTTTTATCTTGGGAACCCACTTTCAAAATTGGTGATGATATTACATCCTAGTTCTATGCAGACAGGTAGAAGCTCCGACCTCACTGAGCTACCAGGAAAGCAGACTTAATGAGCCCCAGGCCAGTTAGAAACCATGTTTGAAAATGAGGTGGGCAAGGGGAAGAAGAAATCTGTGTTTGTTTCTGGACTCCACAGGCACACTCACAGTTGTACATGCTTACCCACACATAATTGCATAAAATCAGCCTACAGGTCTACACACGGGGACACACACACACACACACACACACACACACACTGAATCAAAGAGTAAAATTGTTCTAACAAGACCTCATAAAATTACTTTTCATCTCTCTTGAGGAACCAAATCACTTGTAATCGGATACTTCCCAGTTGATTAAGGTGTTGTGGTCTAATAATATCTATATAAAAGAAGGAAGAAAAGCAGGAAAGGAGGGAGGGAGGGAAGGAAGGAAGTACTGAAGGAAGGGAGACAGAAATGTTTGTCTGGTTGCAATTCTTGCTATTGTCAACATAGTCTGAATATGCTAAAATGTACATCTATTTTCCCAGATAGTTTTATATCTACATGGCACAGCTACAGTCAACTGAAAGGAGGAATCCTTAACTGAGAAAATGCATTAAAAAGATCCAGGTACAGGGTATTTTCTTAATTAATGATTGATGGGGGAGGTCTCACCCATTCTGGGTAGTGCTATCCCTTGACTGACGTTCCTTGATTCTATAAGAAAGAAGGGTGAGCGAGTCATGCGGAGCAAGCCAGTAAACTGTACCTCTGCATGACCTTTGCATCAAGTCCTCCTTGGGTTTCAGGCCTGTTTCATTCCCTGGTCTTTCTTCCTTCAGTGACGAACTACAATGTGAAAATGGAAACCGAATAAACCCATCTCTCTACCACTTGCTGTTTGTCATAGTGATTAATCACAATAGTAACACTAAATTAAACCACTATGTAGAGTAAGAACTACATGGTATTTTTTGATAGTTTATATTCTTCTGATATCAAAGACAGTTAACAGGAGAAAAGGTAACTTATATAATTAAAAATCCATTATACAAAAGCTTTCTGAATGATTAAATATTACTAACTCCCATTTTGTGGCTATGATTGATGAAGTATTAAGAGCTATGCCATAATATGACAGTAAGAGACTGAAAGCAAGAATTTTATCCAGCCTGTCTATTAAGACTGTTTGCGTCCTTTGTGGTATTCCTCCCACTCCAACTGTTCCCAGCACCAAGTGGAGACAAATGTTCCTAGGATTTCAGCCAGTGTTGCTGCAGAGCTCCTCTCTCAAGAAATGTGCTCATTCCTTTTTTTATTGCAGTCATAAAATTCCCTCAAGTAAACAAATTATTGAAAAGTTTATTTTTGTCATAACTCAATAGAATGTTTTCCATTCTGACTAGGAAGACTCAGTGGTAGAAGCAGGAGACTGGTGAGTCACATGCCATGAAAAGTCAGCAAACTGAATCAACAGGAATGAAAATCAGGCCATACATCCTCAAAGCCCTCCACAGTGACTCATGATCTCCAGTAATGCTCTATATCCTTAATATTCCATATATCTTTCCAAACAGTACCACCAGTTGTGAATTAGTGGATTAACCATGTAGGAATTTAGAGGACATTTTGTACTCAAACTCCATTTTAAACTTGCATCTTGATTTATGCTGTAGAAAAATCTTCAAAAGATACATTGTGAAAGAAACATGGATTCATGAGTAAATGTCCGAAAAAAACAAATAATTATGAAGACATATACTCTCTCACACACAAACCTACAGACAACATTACAAATTTTAACAGTAAATGCATGTGTGATTCTGTGGCTTATGAAATCATATTATTCAGAAATTAAATTGTTTACAGTGATATTTGAAGTTTAAAACATAAGTTAAAAATATAACCCGTTTCACTTATTTTTCTTTTGTTTTTTCACATTGAACTGCTAAGTATTTTTGAGGAGTATTGTTTAGGTTTTTGGGTTGCCAAAGGACTGCAAGTGAAGAGAAACCCAAACGTTGTATATGTTTTTTACCTTAAGCAATATGTTCATTCGAATTTTCAAATTTTTTTTAATCAAGATCTGACTACCTGTATAGGGAATTTTTCCTGACTTCATCAGTTGTGTTGTCGATCTTGACTCTCACATATAAACTTCTTCCTAGGTAGAGTGATATATTTTTCCTTCTATATTATTATGCTTCCTTTCTCTTTTTAAAATGATGATTATTTCTCCTTTTTCTTTCTCCATAACCCTTTGTATACTTCTCCCTGCTCTCCTACCAATCTATGGCCTCTTTTATTTAATTAATTGTTACTGTATTTATGCATGTATATGAAACCATATATGTATATGTGTTCTAATATGTATCTCTTCTAAAACATACTCACATTATTAAATATAAACCATTCATTCCATAGAATATTAGTTGTGTATATATTTTTTCAGGCACTGGACAATCAATTGGTGTATTGTTCCCAGAGGAAGACCACCTCTTTGACTCCCAGATTTTCTCAGTTGTCTGTACTTCTTTGTATAGCATAGAGAACATGTCCTTAGCCACGTTGACATGTTCATTGATGTGAATAGATTTACAACTTACATTTAGGAAGTTGTGTTGATGAGGACTGAAGATTGTAGGTTCTGGTATCATCTGCCTTTTTATCCTGTTTCAACACGAGGATTTGCTCTGCTCATGATCAAACAATATTTTTTATCAGAGAATGTCTTCATGGTCAGGTAAAAGGTACCACTGAGCTAGGTGAGGGGAGACTGTGAAATAGATTCAGGCTTTTGTTCTTTAATGAAAGGGACTGAGTTCACGCTTCAAGGATATTATGAAAACATTTTACTACTGAACTACATCCCTATTTTCGCCTAATATTATGTTTAAATGTTTGAGATATCAAATTTAAATGTGAGGAACCAAAATTCATTAAAATTTACCATAGAATATTAAAAATAATTCAATCTTTATCAGATATAGTTATATTTCTCCTATAAACACAGATATTTTGGTATTTACACAAAATTATATTGGATTATTCATTTATTAACAATACAAATAATTTAATTGATGTATACAAGTAAATTTTTTCCTTCAAGAAAAATTTGAAATTCATTAAAACTAATTGTTATAAAATAATAAACATTAGATAATAAATTATTAAACTACTGAGAATTATTTTTGCATTATAGGAATTTCTTAATTTCAATTCACATTTTCAAGTAATGGAATGTACTAGCAGTTTATTAGAAACCAATATTTTTCATTAAAATATGATGCATTATCAAATTATGCAGCAATAATATACTTTTGCATGTAAATATCTGTGATGTGGTCACTAAATTCTTATTTTTCTTAGTAATAGGACTTGCATTGTCCTATCTTGTCAAGGAGAAAAATCTCCCATTGCTAACATTATAACCCATGCAGGGTACAAAACTGAAGACACTGTGTAGAATGGAGGAAGCGGTCAATATCTCATTAGTCCTGCTAAATAAGATTTATATTGCAACACATTCTTGAGCTTCTGTGTATAAATTATGCAGCACCGTTATCCCCCAACTCAGAGGTGTATTAAAAAATGCTATTCACACAGTAGGCAAAACCGCTATCACATTCTCTGACTGAAATCAGAGCTCTGAAGGCAAAAAGAAAATTTAACAAACAATTCAAAGCTACAGAGATGGTGAATGTACATTTTTTTGAAACCACACTTTTGAAATCGAATATTTTTTTTTTATTTTTTGATGCCCAATAAATACATCGACAGAGAACTGAATGAGATTCAAATTTATTCCCTAATAACTGAAAAAATATTTATAACCTTTTTTTAATATCTTCGACAAGACTAATTTTTATCCTGTACTGTAGGATATTGGGTATGCAATATAGCTTGAGATTAAGGTTTTAAAATGCTTCCAGCACAATAGAAAACAACATATCAATAAATTTTAAAAAATCTTATATTATATTATTATATTATATTACACATGCATAGTTAAATGTAACACCATATCATAAAGAAATCTATAAAAGGAACAAGTATATTCTCTGGTTAAATACAAGAATTGAACATATTATGAATCCTTTACATTTAGGTGAATAAAAATGATTTTTTTAGATATTATTTAACCTAGAAAGTTAGTGCAACAGGTGAGCTGAGGTAATTTGTAACACAGGAGAACATACTTATGCATCTGCGAAACATTCTCATGCCTGTTATTCTACATATAGGATTACAATGATTCTAATAGACATGAACAAAAAGCATAACAAGTTATCAATATGTCTGTGTCTGTGTGAATACATGCAGCCCTGTGCGCCTAACTGCACAGGCAGATGTTTGATGATGGTACTAGGTGATCGTCTCTATCAGCATCTGTGCATCTATCTCTTCCTTTAAGAAACTGTGATTTGCTATACCGGGGCTCAAAGTTTTTTTTACTAGTTTCCAAACTGGTAAGTTCCCTTGTCTACCTGTCTAAACAAGGGTGTGACAGACAAAAACAGGAAGCCAGTGTTGTGTGAGTGCAGAGAGACAGAGCCTTTCTGATTACATAAACAGAACCCTGAACCCTGATCCATCTCTAGCCACACAGAGAACTTTGCAATATTGTTCCTCTAAATCCACTGCTGTCTCTCAGAGAATGTGCACTTTTAAACCGAAAGGCTGTTAATGTCTGATTTTTATTTGTGACCTTCACATTAACTTTAACATATGTCGGCTACTAATCATTGTAAATACAGAATTATCTATAATTTGACATAATTTATACTTCATTTGGGGTTCATATAGATATATCATTTAACAAATGTAAGTCAGGTACATAATGTTTATTTTGATATTCAATCTAACACTTAAAAAGTATACATATGTCATACTATTCAAGAAATTATTGTACTAACATGTGTTCTAACATATTATAATAAAATGTTACTTATTAGTATTAATGTTAAAATATTATCTGTGAATTTTTCTCATATTTACAAAAGGTGAACATGTTTTGTATATATAGAACACATTCACTGAGGGCATTCTATATTTGAACATCAACCCTATGACTTTTAACATGTGACAACTGTAAGCTATCTTTGAACTTGACAGAAAGATTGCTTTACCATGTATTAAAAACCTGAAAAAAAGACAACAATTTCAGCAAGACAATGCCATTAAAAAGTTTTAACAACCAGTTTTTTTTCCAAAAATCAATAAAATACTTATCCTGAAATTTCAGGAAAAAATAACAAAGGCTCATGAAGCTATATTTAGAGCAATGTCCTTTCCAAGGGGAATTTGAGAGACTTATTTTCCTCCATCAGGAAGTCATGAAGCTTCATCATGTGTCAGCAGCCAGTGGAAGACTGCAGTAATATAATCTTGAAACAATAAAGGCATGAATGGACATTATAAGGTCTAATTCAAATAGACATGATCATCACCTAATGGAGGCTCCTTTATGAGAATGGATAATATATACAAAAGACTTTTGTTTTATTTTATGTTTCACCTCTTTTAATTGATATCCTAGCCAGCACATATTCATTGGCAGTAGTGTAATTTTAAAATTCAATTATAAATTATAGAATATTATACAAATTCGATTGATGTAAGTATCTACTGTTAGCCCGGGAGCCTCCCCTTAAGCATGGTTAGTATACTCAATGAGACTCTTTTAGAGAAAACACATTTTCTGTTTCCAAGCAGTTATCAGTTGGAGATAGCTTTCAGGTTAGGAATGTGCTTATGCCCCCCTCTTCTGTCAGTGCTTGGACTCCATTAGTCTTCGACCTGTGTGTCCTGCAACAATTTCTGTGATGCAGATTCATATTGACACTGCTGTTTTGAAAACACCTGTTTTCTCAGTGTCCGCCTTCCGCTCTGGCCCTTAGAATCTTTTATCCTTTTTTAAGTATTCCCTGAGTCTCAACGAAGAGAAATGATGGTGAGCTCCAATGTAGATTGAGTGTTCCAAGGTCTCCAAATATTGTGCAGCTATGAATCTTTATATTAGTTGTATTATTTGTATTAGTCTTTGTGTTAGATGATTGCTAAGCAAGACACTGATTTGTGGATATAGCAGAATGTCATTAGCAGTCATTTTATGGCTATATTCCTTTAGTAGAATCATAGTATTTCATTTTCTCATAAGACTCTAGCCTATCTAGTCTCAGGTTTGTTGACCAACAGTGCAGTGTCAGGAATGGGATCCATCTCCTGGAGAGAGCCTTACATCCAATAAGATTTTGTTTGTTTAACCCGAAGACTTTGTGCCACTATTATACTATCTTGTCAAACACATAGTTCACAAATAGAAAATTTTAACTATGTTTTATTTTTTATTTTTTTTATAATTGTTTATTCAAGTATCCGAAAACACTCTTTCCACTTCCTCCCCTCCTCCCAATACCCTCCCGCTCCCCCCACTCCCTCTCCTCCTCCCTCACCATTCCCAAGAGCAGTCAGAATTTCCTGCCCTGTGGGAAATCCAAGTTCCTCCCACCTCCCTCCAGGTCCAGGAAGGTGAGCAACCAAGCAGGCCAGGATCCCAAAAAGCCAGTCCATGCAGATGAAACAAGACCCAGTGCCATTGTCAATGGCTTCTCAGTCTTCATTTGGACCTTGGGGGCTCAGTCAAACCCCATGTCAGCCACATTCAGAGAATCCGGATTGATCACATGCTCGTTCAGTCCCAGTCCAGCTGGCCTTGGTGAGCTCTCATTCCATCAGTCCCCTTGTATCAGTGGGTGAACGCACCCTTCGCGGTCCTGACTTCCAGTGCTCCACTGTGGGTCTCCGTCTCTATCTCCATCCATCGTCGGATGAAGGCCCCCTCTGATTTTGCTTTCCTTGCTCACGATCTCTCTCCCTCTGCTTCTCATTTGGACCTAGGGAGTTAAGTCCAGTGTTCCAATATGTGTCTCTGTCTCTATCTACCATATGAAGGTTCTGTGGTGACATGCAAAGTATTCATCAGTATGTTTATAGGCCAAGGCCAGTTCAGGCAATAAAGGAACTTCTGGAGGCATTACCATCCCTGACTTCAAACTCTATTACAGAGCTACAGTATTGAAAACAGCTTGGTATTGGCATAAGAACAGAGAGGTTGACCTATGGAATTGAATAGAAGACCCAGATATTAACCCACAAACCTATGAACACCTAATTTTCGACAAGGGAGCTAAAGGTATACAATGGAAGAAGGAAAGCATCTTTAACAAGTGGTGCTGGCATAACTGGATGTCAACCTGTAGAAGAATGAAAGTAGATCCATATCTATCACCATGCACAAAACTCAAGTCCAAATGGATTAAAGACATCAACATTAATCTGTCCACTTTGAACCTGATAGAAGAGAAAGTGGGAAGAAGTCTACAAGATATAGGCACAGGAGGCCACTTCCTAAGTAGGACCCCAGTAGCACAGACAATAAGAGAAACAATGAATAAATGGGACCTCCTGAAACTGAGAAGCTTCTGTAAAGCAAAGGACACTCTCAGTAAGACAAAAAGGATGCCTTCTGACTGGGAGAAGATCTTCACCAACCCCTCATCAGACAAAGGTCTGATCTCCAAAATATACAAAGAACTCAAGAAACTAGACACTAAAACTCTAATTAACCCAATTAAAAAATGGGATACTGAACTGAACAGAGAATTCACAACAGATGAACTTCGAAGTGGCCAGAAGACACTTAAGGTCATGCTCAACCTCCTTATCAATCAGGGAAATGCAAATCAAAACCATTTTGAGATACCATCTTACACCAGTCAGAATAGCTAAAGTCAAAAACACCAACGATAGCCTATGCTGGAGAGGATGTGGAGTGAGGGGAACACTCATCCATTGTTGGTGGGAATGCAAACTTGTGCAACCACTGTGGAAATCAGTGTGGCGGTTTCTCTTTAACTATGTTTTAAAACTTTAAGTTTCCTTTCTATCATTCCTATACAATAATTTAAAACCATTCCAAAGAGTTTGTGTGATACATTTCTTCTATCTTTCTCTTTAATGTACCCCATTATCAACATATAATTATAAAATTTGCTATGATAGTTGAAAATGTCAGCTTAACTTTGTACTTCTACTTCTGTTTCTTTTAAGTTCTTTGAATTAATGCTAAATAAAGAACAAATAGATTTTTTAATGATATCTAGCAGCTCAGTATTTTGTCAGATGATAGCCACTTCTCCAGTGGCCTTGGTAAACATCAGAAATATTTGTGTTCATATCTTTTTATCAGTTGAAATTATGGAGATATTGTTGTCAGTGTAATATTAAATGAGATATAAGTATCAGTACTTTAAACTTAAAAAGCCCACCATGAATTGAGTCAGAATAGTAAAATTGCAAGTTAAACTCTGAATAAGCTATGACATATTTATTATAAATTTGTGGCAAACTATTTACAATAAGGTATACTATCTCAATGTTTAATTGGTTATAGTAATATTGTATGATGTATGCAAAAATTCACCCATTACATTTTTGTGTGTGTGTGTTTGGATGTGTATATGCAAGGGTATATGCATGTGTGCAATGTGTATGTGGATGTGAAAGCCAGGGGATAACTTCATGTTTTCCTCTGAGAAGCTATCTTTTCTTCTGAGATAGGTCTCTCATGCAGTAGATTAGACAGGCTGACTGTCTGACTCCCCAATGTTGTGTTTGCAAGCACACACCATTTCTATCATGGTCAGTGTGTGTGTGTGTGTGTGTGTGTGTGTGTGTGTGTATGTGTGTGTGTGTTTGTGTGTGTGCATAAGAACTTAAACTTAGTCCTTAATGCTTACTTGTAAAGCATGTACCGACTGAGATATCCTGCCAGAAAAACTAGTTTTTACTATAAAATAAGAAATGCAATCTATTATATTTAAACCCACTTAAAATCATTTTAGTGATTGATTAATTAGAAAAAAGAGATTGTGAAGTTATGACAGCTAGTCAAATAGATACTCAAAACTTATATGTTAAAGTTATTGTAATAGCACAAGTAAAATAGTATGTGTTTCTTTGTGAACTTTACTTGACAGAATTTGATGAACATAAGAAATAGCATAATGGATCTCCATTAAATCAGTAAAATACAAAGAAATACAAGGATAAAATTAATTCTTTCCAAGAAAGGTGGAAACTATGGTAGCAACACCGAAGAGGGTGAAGGAGAAATGTGTGAAATCCTATCTCTGTTCTAGAAAATAACTTCAGAAAGAGCGGGGGATGTCAAAGCAAAGAAACTGAAATCAGAAAATCCACTGCTTCTACAGAAACACTTGTTGCTTTGGTTGAAACTTCAGCTCAAAGATGAAGGCCCTTTTGTTTTTCAACTCAAAGCTAGAGACCATTGTGATGTTACTAAAAATATCTGATTGTAAAATTGGTGTTTGCCAAGGGAGAGTGTGCTAACTTATTTATCCATGTTATTTAAGAAGTCAAGATTCCTTGTCTTTTTGTCAAGGTAGTAACTCTTTCCAGATAAACCAGGGAATTCACATCATAGCTTTCATTGTTGATTTTTCAGCCTAGATTCAGACCTTCCTTCTGACTTGGCACATTTCTTAGTTGGAGAATGATCTTATCTTTTTTACTTTATCCCTATTGAAGTATGAATAGTGCTGTTTAATAACATTTTTCTTCTTGAAAATTACACGAATTAGACAAAGCAAGGCTTTGTGGTTGCAGGTATTTTTCCCCATATGCTATATGACACTCACCAAACCAAATTGGGATGAAATATTTTAAAATGTCTTACATTTTAGAGTCCATTATCAGGGGAATCCAAGGAGGGATCCCAAGAATGTACTTGGAAGCAAAAGCCAGAGAAGTAATTAATAAGGAACAGTATTCCCTAGCTCCCTCCTTATCAATCAATGCTCAGCGACATTCCTGTTTATCTCCCACAGTCAAACCTGCCAGGGATGACACTGACTACCCAACATCCCTACATCAGTCATCAGTTAATAAAATTCTCCTTAGACATGGCCTCAGGACAATCTCAGGAAGGAAACAGTTTAATTGTGGCTCTATCTCCCCAGATGTTTCAAATTGAAAAACAAGATGAGTCACCACACTTACTCACTCCAGCCCTTATTTCCAATTAGTAATAAGATACGATGGACTAAAACTGTTACAAGTCCCCTTTCTGTGTACAAGTCTCAAGAGAGCATGTATTAGACTTTTCTACATGCATATTTTCATTTTAAGAATGGATTGTCTTCCCCTTAATTCTTTGAAATAATTATAAAAAAATCCCAAACCTCAACTATGCATTTAATATGTACTCAAAATAATGTTGCCAGAAGCTTGATACTCAGAAAATATTGTGAACATAACACAGTTGAACAAGGAGGAAGTAAAATAAAGGAAAGTAAGTGATTTTGGCTCATGTTCTACAATGTGTTTTCAACCAGTCGCATACAAAATGTAACATCACAAGTGTACTTTTGATGTAGTCTCTTATACACGATGTCTTGAGAACTGTTACCTAGGTAATTTTTACCTTCAAAGAAATCAAACTAAGATATTATATGAAGAAAATGAAAAATATAATTAGATTTTTATAGTATGATCCATTTTCTTGCTTGACTGTATTCTCTATTTTTATTGAAACATTTTTATTAAATTAATTGGATAATTTATAGTGTATATGAATTACACAATCATCAAATCAGTATAACAAACATTTCTATCTCTGAAAATATTAATCATGTTCATGTTGATAATTGAATGCTTTCTAGTCATTCTGAAATGCATCACGCCTAGTTTCAACCAATATTTACTTTTGTGATGTTATTCTCGATTTGCATCTTGACAGGATTGAAATATCACTATGGAAACAAACCTCTTAGAATGTGCCTGTGGGAATTTAAAGACTAGTGTAATTGAGGTTGGGAGACTGCTCTAACATCAGAGGTGCCGCCGTTGGGATAGGAGTCAAGACTGAATAGAAGTAGGAAAGTGAGCTGAGCAGCAACATTTATTGCTTCCTGATCACAGCTGCCTTGCGTTCCTACCATGGTGCCTTCACTGCATGATAGGTTATAACCTCAAACTACAAGACGAAGTAAACGGACTTCCTTAAGCTGATCTTGTAACAGATTTTATTGCTGCAATAATAAGCATAGTTAAGACATGTCCAGTTAAGTTACAAGAGGAAACAGGACAAATTCTTTCCCTTTTTTTTTGATACTGTGCTGTAAAGTTATTGGTGCTACCTGTCACTGCAGCAACAGGGATGAAACTAAAGGTTATTAATTCAATTATGGAATTTACAGAAATCAGGTAACACTTGTTCTCATTCACTTGTGAGCCTTGTGAGAATGACTCAACCATGTCAAAGCCTAGAAGGTAATTTTGTTCACCATTTCCTAATTATGACTAAGTATTGAAAGATATATTCAGCTCTTGGACAGCCTTCAAATATAAATGGATCTAACATGGTTCTTAGACAAAATGGTATTCATTGAATCTCTTTCTCTCTGTCATATACAATTCTGCACCAGCTACTTGAAACATTCGACATGACCGAAGAGAGGAAGAGGGGAAAAGAGTCAGAGGGGGTGGAGGACTTCAGGAACATTAGACCCTTAACTTAACAAGATCAAAGAGCATATGAACTCACAGAGACTGAAACTGCAAGTAAGGGTCTACACAGGTCTGCAGCAGACCCTCCGCACTTAGAATATGGCTTTCAGTTTAGTGTTTTTATGGGACTCCTGAATGTATGAATAGTGTGTCTCTAATTTGTCCCTTCTCCCTGGTTCTTCTCATTGTTGTTGTTGTTGTTTTTGGTTTTTCAAGATAGGGTTTCTCTGTAACCTTAGAGCCTGTCCTGGAATTCACTCTGCAAACCAAGCTGACCTCGAACTCCCAGAGATCCATCTCTCTCTGCCTCCTGAGTTTTCGAATTAAAAGTGTGGGTCACCACTGCCTGGCTCTGGGCTCTTTTCTTTTTGTTGATTTGTCCCATCCAAATTTGGTGTGAAAATTTTGTTTTATCTTATTATATTTTAGTATGTTAAATATTATTATTATCTCTTAGAAGCATGTTCATTTCTAATGAGAGACAGAAAAGGAATGGGTAAGAATGGAAGGGGGTAATGAGGAACTGGAAAGATTAGAGAGACCAAAAAGTGCAATCTTGTGTTAGAAAAGATGCTATTTCTATTTTGATTAAATGTTTAAAAATTAAAAAAAAACATTGACTTAGTCAGTGAGTGCAATTTAGCTTCTCTAACAGGTATGAGCTTCTTATAAGCAAATATGGCCCTATACTTAATATGAGCATGCTCGTTTCTCAGATGGTTATATCTACATTACAAAGCATGGATACTCACCATATTAGCATGAATTTATGAAAGAATTACAGAAATAAAGGACTGTTTTTTTCTGAACTAAAATAAACAGTTGTGGAGAGTGGTGAAGAACTCCCCAAAAAGAATGTTTCCCATCTATATGTGGTGTTCATGCCAGTTACTGTATATTATTTTATTTTAATTTTCACTATTATTCAGAGTCAGTATAGCTGTTTAGATATTAAATGTCAAAAATCAAGGAACAATAAAATATACTAAATAATCAGAACATTCAAGTTTATAAAATTTTCATCCTCGTGTTATTTTAGCTAATATTTTTAGCATGAGTGTCTTATATCAACTTAATAAAATCAATTACTCAATTTTCAGAATCCAACCCCTAACATTCCAATGATACATTGATAAGAAACTCTTCATGATGTAATGTAAAAAATTCTAAGCTGGCCTGTAATCCCAGAACTTGGGAGGCACAGGCAGAAAGATCTCTATGAGTTAAAGGCCAACTTGAACTACAAGAGCTAGTACCAGGACAGGTTACAAAGCTACAGAGAAACCCTGTCTCGTTTGCCTGAGCTCATGGGAGCTCACCAAATCTAGCTGAACTGGGACTGAACAATCATGGGATTAAACTTGACCCTTTCAATGTGGCTAACAATTGGGGCAGACTGAGCAGCCAATGACAGTGGCACTGATATTTGTCTCTACTGTATGTACTGGCTTTTGGAGATCCTATTCTATTTGGATGCATATCTTTCTAAGCCTGGATGAAGTGGGTAGGGCCTTGGACTTCCCACAGAGCAGGGTACCCTGCCCTCTTTTAGGACTGGAGGTGGGGGGGGATGTGGGGGAGCAGAAAGGAAATGGGAGGAGGGAGAAAGTAGAAATTTTGATTGCTATTATTTTATAAAAGTAATAAAAAAGTAATAAAAGACACCCTATCTCAAAAAACAAACAAACAAAAAGCAAAAATTTCCAGCTAGACCAATTTTATTGGGAATAGTCATCTGTGAATATTCAGGGGTTTCTCAAATCATGCTCAACATTTTTATGCTATGAACTTTACTGTAAAATATTTGGACCATAAATTCTAGAAAATGAGCTTGTGAGTTTGCTAAGATGATGAAGCAGAGAACAATTACATAGCAAGACAAACTGTATTTCTAAATGTCTAACACATTTATTTCACCTTGGCAGACAGGTCAGTTTTCTGGATCTGAGTAATTTCTTGGGAGGCATCAATAGTTACCATGCTAATGACATTATAGTACTGATATGAATATAATAATAATATGAAAAACCAAACTTTAACAACTTAGACACCTAACTATGTCTTCTGGGTCTCCATGGTGGGCTGGATCTCACAAAGATCACTGTGGTAAGCTGTAATTTATGTGCATTATTCTTTCTGCCACAAGTCTAAGACACACACTTGTAGCATTTTGATTTGGCTTGAGAGCTTCTATTGCTTTCAAACACCATGAAATTCATCTAAGACATACAACTCCTTTTGACCATCGAAATGAAAGCCTCAGCATGAAATTCATGTTAATTCTTAGATATTAGTGCTCTTGTTCTTGTGCTACTGAACAATTCAGGCGATATTCCACACAGCCCCTATCTCTCAAGCCTGAAGCCATGAACATCTGAGCAAGGATGAGGCAGCTGAGTTCATGAAAATTTGAGCAAACGTGCAGACCTGTGACTTGAAGCAGAACCACACCAGGTGATCTACTGGACTGTGTAGAAGAGGAGAAAATCAGATAAAAGCTGATTCTAAGAGAACGGGATTTTGGAGAAGGAATTGTCTGAATAAGTAAATTGTTCTCTTGTTTATTAGAAATATGCTGTATGTAACATTTTCAGTGCAATGGCTTAACACTATCTGAAAATACCTTTAATTAATACAACTTGTTAATACTCATTGAAATTGAGAGAGAATAATATTTTAAGTAGTTCAGGAGACTGACTTTTACATAATTTTATTTAATAAATTGAAATCTACTAGATATTTTTTTCTTTTTTCTTTTCTTTTTTTTCTCTAATTCATAATTTCAAGCTTTAAGGATTTGGTTGTGAAATATACCTCACAGAGTCATGTTTGGAAGGATTGGACTCCAGCTGTTGGCACGGTTTTGGGAAGTCATGAAGCCATAGGAACGATAGTGTGTGGTCAGATTTGGTCCATAGAGATTGAGAGCTATTCCTTCTTTGTTCTCGGTCTCATGGTCCCAAGTCCTGTGAAACCAACTATTCTCCTTACAAACTGATCACATTGTCATGCGTTCCTTTACATAGTATGTGACTTCCTCTGAAAGGGTGAGCCAAAATTAACCTTTTCTGCCTTAAATTTTTTTCTGTTTGTTATAGTGATAAAATAAATTAAGATATAGGTTTGCTATCAGTACAGTTCATAAGTAGCAAAACCAGTGTCGCCTTATGTACAAGGTTGAGTAGAGAAACAGATTATGCATGCAATCAATGGAAGAGATATCATGCCTGAAAAGGAAAACTCTGTTTCTGGAAGGTATAAAACACCATTGGTCTATCCAGTTCTCTGCAATTAAGTGCTTTCAGTGGCTATGAAAGCAGTAGTCTGCTTTCATTACTTTGTGATATCATCTTATTTTCTTCTATTGAAAATAATGGAAATAGAATGATATATTTTTCTACTTTTATAATGCTCTCTTTAACTTTTCTTTTTTCTATTGTATGTGTATGTCAGGGAATTTATATATAAACATTCTGTGTATTGAAATGCCTGTGGAGATAAAAACAAGACACGGGGTCGCTTAGAACTGTATTTACAGGTCGTTATGTGGTGACTGTCATAGATACTTGAAAGCAGACCTTGTACCTCTGCTAGAGCAGTAAAATCCATATTTCTGGCCCCAGAAAAAAAATTCTTATTAAACTCCAGACTTTAGATACTTAGGACCATGATCTGTCTGTAAAACTCTAAACAATAATTGTTACTTTGATGTTTTTAACTTTTGTTGACCATAGAAAAATCTTTGGAGTTCTTTAGCTTGTGACTTCCATCCAATATCTGTCTGTGTCTCTATGCCATTTTCTTGTGTACTTATTTCTGTGTTCTTAACTCTTCTGACAAGGGCACCAATAATTGGATTTCAAGACTACTCCAATCCATTATGACCTCATCTTAACAAATTGCATTTTCTAATCTGTATTTAAAAGTAAGGTCAAATTTTTTTGGTTCCAGGAAGATATTCTTGAGAGAGAGAAAGAAAGAGAATTATCCATGCCAATATATTCTGATCTGTGTCCTCTAAAATTCACATTCACCCCAAACACATTAATCTCATCAACATCCTCCCCAATTTTAATTTATTCCAATATTAACTCTACATTCAAAAACTAATTTTTTTAACTACCAGCTGCAGATGTTCCATATATAACCTTCCTAATTCAATATGCTGAGCTAGTTCTGATTTGAAGCCAATATTTCATTCTCCATTTTTGACCTGTAAAACAGGATAGCAGTCTTGAAACATAATTCTGGGACTGTCATTTGAAAAGCAATCCATGATGTCTGTCTGTGGTTCTCTATTGGCTCCCACCTGATGCTTGAGGAAGCCTCTGTTGACAACTGGAAAAGGCAAAAACATGTGAATATAGCAGACTATAATTAGGAATTATTTTGTTGATTTTTTTAATCAGTTGTGTTTGGCTCTACTTTAGACATCTGGACTATCTAATCTCCCATTTCTGGAAATTCAAGCTGTGTTAAGAATGGATTTTCTCTCGTGGAGTGAGCCTCAAGTTAACTCAGAAATTGGTTGGCTTCTCCAACAAGTTCTTTGCCCTATTTCTTCAGCCCATCTTTCAGACTGGACAGATTGTAGTTTGAAGGTCTTGAGGCTAGATTGTTGTCCAGGTTTCCCTTTTGTTATCCTGCAGACCATGATCTCTTGTCAAAGTGCCTAGAGCATAAACGTGAAGGCTCCAAGCAGAGAGAGAAGTGAAATTGGCGGTCTCAATCAGGTTCCTTTCCTTGGAGATGAGGGAAACATGTGGAAGTGGGGGAGTAAAGACAGTAAGAGTCAGAAGAGTACAGTGAACACCTGGAAAAAATGACTCACTAAGTCAACTAAGCAATACTCATGATGACTCACAGACACTGGAATGACAAGTATGGGATCCCTATGAGTCTGCAACAAGACCTTTGCTTATATGTTATAGTTGTTAATTTAGTGTTTCTGTAGGACTCTTAACAGTGGGAGTGGTTGTGTGTCTGAGTCTTTTGCCTGCTCCTAAGACTCTTTTCCTACCCTTGGGTTGTCTTGTCCAGCCTCAATATGAGGGTTTTCTCTTTACCTTATTGTATCTTGCTTTTTTTTCTGTTTGTCTGTCCTCTTTTGGAGGCCTGGTCTTTTCTGAAGGGGAAAAAGAGGGTGAGTGGATCTGGGGGAGGGGTGGGTTTCTAGAATCTAGGAGGAGAATAACTGGTAACTATGGCCAGGATATATTATATTAGAGAAGAAACTATTTCCAATAAAAAGCAGGTCTCCCAGGAGAATCAACTGAACATGGCATAAAAGGTTGCAATAAGACTAGGCACAAGGCATCGTATCAGAGCTAGGTTGAAGCAACACAAAAGGAGGAAAAAGTCCCAAGAGAAGTTGAAAGCATCAGAGACACCTGTACTGTTAAGAGTCATATAAAAACTCCAAGCTAAGCAACTACAACATATATGCAGAGGACCTATTGCAGACCCACGCAGGTTGTTTCAGTCTCTGTGAGTCAATTATGAACCCAATTTAGTTAACTCCGTAGGCTTTTTTGTTCTGCTATAATCCAGGTTTACTATTAATGTCATAAGGTATGAGCTGGTTTTGTAACAATTCTGGGAATCAGTTTCTGCTATGTTGATCTAATTTGTATTTAAAGCTATCAAAAAGTGTTCTAATGTGAAAAAAAACCTCTATATTATCCATAACATTTATCTTGGACTTAACAAAGTGACTCCTATTTAGGTTCCTTTGTCATTGCAGTCAGAAGACTGTTAAAGGAGTGAACAAGAAAGAATGACTTATAAATTAACCCTGGAGCTCAGCTAGAGATTTCTATCAGGGAACCTACACTTGTCCTTTTAAGTGGAACAGAGCTTCCAGTCGAACAGCATACGCATCTTAAAGCAGTATCTCAAGTCAGCACTCCAAAATTTGTGAAGGTACAAGATTGATTAATGATCAAAGTTCCTTAGAACTGGCAAGGTAGCGCATCTTTTTTTTTTTTGTTCTACTTATTAAATCAACTCAAGTGTCTGCTTCTTTTCAGCTTAGTAGAGACACAGAATGTGTAGTCTTATGAAAGGACAGCAGTGTGCTCCAGAAGAGAAGCACACACACACACACACACACACACACACACACACACACACATACACACACACTGGCTGAGTGCGAACATTTTGGGAAAAGGAACATTTCAGAAAAAGAAACGCCAGAAAGGTAGGTCTTGATTAAGAAACTAGAAAAAAGCATCTAAAATATCTCCTTCTGTAAACTTGGGCTAGATGAAATTTATAATTGGTTTAATCCCTTGGATCATTGACATCTAGACAATGGGTGGCAATACAAATGTGCATTCTACTTTGATGGATTTACCTTTCATGTTCTGTCACTGTTTAACTGGCTAGACAATACACTGAAGACAGCAGTAACTCTGGGGCCCTGAACACCTATAGAACTGTGAAGAGTTCATAGAGACACTTGTGGCACAAAACTCTGACCAGGATTCTTAATAAATCCATGTACAATGCTAGAAATTCCAGTAAGAATATGTGTAATCTTCACCTTTGTGTAGTATCCTCCAACTGAGTATTAACAGCAGCCTCTCTTGTCCTTATCAACCACGCCCATGTCCATACCTATGTTTTCCTAAATTGAGGATGTACAGTTTTGTTTTGTGACTCATTTATTTAAGCAAGGGGCACTTGTGAGACTATAGGATTATGATGATTAATTATTGGAGTATCATGGAATCATCAGAGGGTACACAACTTAAAGCCATGAGGTCTCCTTTTCCTTGATCTACCTGTAGGAATCCAGAAGTGAGAGAGAGTAGACTCATCCCCTGCTCAATCTGTAGAGGAGTTTGGGTAAATCCATTCTCCTGTAAATCCTAGTGCAAGTATACGTAGTCATTGAGAGTTTGGGACTGCAATAGCTCTATCTTGCCCAGTAGATAATATTTCACAATGCTTCTTCTAATCTCCTAGTTCTTAGTTATGTCAGCATGCTTTTCATCAATGTGTCCGAGCCTAATAAGATATATTTACATGTTTACAGTAATCTGTTGTTTATTCTTACCTTATCGGGCAGTGCTGGTTATTTAAATTTCAATGCCAAAATTATACTTTGTTTTCTTCCACTCCTGGGGAGGTTTCATTTTTATATATCATATTTGACAAATCATGTGTGCATTATTTTTTGGAATTAGGAGAATAATAATGATTGACTTTTAAGAAATCATTTCCATGTATTTCCTGTAGACTGAACTAATACAGTTTTAATCCATATTTTTTTTAGATTTCAGATTAATGAACTCTAGTGCTGTAAGATTGGAGACTAAATCTATTTGAATACCAATGCTGTATTCTTTTTATTTACCTTGTACTTTTGGTTAATTTTATTCTTGATTTGACAAAAAATATTTAGCAATAAAAATTTAATGAGGAAGATTATCTTTTAGCTCTGAGTTCTAAGTATAATCCTGTGTAGTTAGGGATTAATGGCAACGAGAACATGAGACTGCTGATCATACTGTAAGTCAATCTTGAAGAGTGGGGAAAATAATAATGGTATATAGCTTGCTTTCTCATTTTTATTCTGTTTAAGGCCCAATCCATTAGTACTGCCACTCAAATTTGGCCAGATCTTCTTTCTTCAGTTAAAACTTTCTGTTAATACCCTTACATGGATATTCAGAGAAGTGTTTTCATTGGGATTCTAAATACAATAAAATTGACAGTGAAGATTAACCACTACAATCTCTAAAGGTTAATTAACATCACCTTCTCTCCCAAATGAGCTTCAAATAACATTTCACATGTCCCCCTCTAAAATCTCATTTTCATCTCAGAACACAAAGTACATTTACTTGATTTCTAAAATTCTCAGAACCTTTAAAAAGCCTAATGCTGTTCAAAGAGCAAGAGAACAAAATGTCTTCTGCAATGCTGCATCCACACAAAACTGTTACTCCCTGAAAAATAATTAAAGATAAAATATGTGATTTCGGTATCCAGTAATATAGGGTAATAATTTCATTCGCAGAAGAAAGAAATTAAGGCATAATAAGGAAATATTTTAATAAGACAAGATTAAGCACTCCCGTGGTCCAACATCTCTAACATCCATTGATATTTATTGAATTTTCACTTCACATTTCCAGCATACAATAGTGTCTCTAGGTCTTCTTACAGGTGTTCCACACCCTTCCTACATTTCCTTGTTTCTGATGCTTTTATTGAGCTTTGCTACAAGCTGTTATGACACCTCATTTGTGTACATTTAATGCCTGCAAAACCAGTAATATAGAAGACAATCTCAAGTTCTAGAAACTTTGAACTGCAATTTCAAAATCCTCTTTGTGCCTGCTAGGCTGACCCTGAGAAAATATTACCTTAACACAGCAGTGATTTTGCAGCACAGAACACCTTACTCAGCATTTTCAGTTTAGAAAGTCTTCTTTCAAATTCTTTGGCATTTTCACAATTTGGAAACGTCAATTCATGGGGTCATGCTTTCTGACAAATGTTGCTATTTCCCTCTCTAATAACACTAATTTTATCTATGATATTAGCATCTACAATAATTAAGAATACTTTCTCTGTACTATCCATTGTTGTTTTGATTTTACTGACATGCTAAATGCTATAATCAAATGTATCATCAGTAAATATTAGTATGGTTAATTTTTTACTGTTCAGTCCATCGTCAAAGATAGATATGGCAGGAAGTTAACTCAAATCATTGAAATATAAACCTAAAACTTGCTTATCACCTTGCTTAAAGGCTCATATTCAGTTACTTTTCCAACACAGTTGAATTCATCCTTCTACATCAATTACCACTTTTGAAAATGCCCCAAGACTACTACATGCACTATAGGTTGAAGAAAATTTCCAAATTGGCAAAGACTCTTCTTAACACATTCTAGGCTTGTGTCAAATTGGTAGTTGAAATTCATTATGATATTCCACTCCTTGCCAAATTTTATACAAATGCACATACATAACTTTTTTGTTTATTGCCCCTGATATCTTATGTTAATATCACAATGTAAAATGCAGTCTAAATTTTAAAAGTCTCATTGCCTTTTTAATAATTCCAATGATTTGAAAGCCTATTTTCTCTTTAAAAATAAAAAAACCTCTGAACTGAGGGATCATGCAAATTCCAAAATAAGTAACATGATCTTTTTGTCAGTGAAGGAAGAACCATACATACTTTCATTCAAATCGAATCAAAACCAAAGTCAAGCATCCATAAAGTTCAGTATCTGGTGTCTGGAGCTTACCCATGTTATTCTTGACTCAAAAGCATTGGTTTTCCACTCTTCTCTAACTATCCCCATATGCAGAAAACAAAACTTGGCAGGTTCATGCCAGTTCCAATCCACTCATATTGCTGTTCTGACAGACATGTGACATTCTTTGTGTCTAAATTATGCTGAATTCTCCTCTACGAATGAGCCACTTTTACTAGTGTTCTCTCCTGGCCTTTCACAGTAATACATTTCAGATACCTCAAAACTAGTGACACATGAGAAGCTCTTAAATATTACCAACTGGTTTTCCCCTTTGACATTCAATCTGTCCTCCACAACTGCACCACAACTGTATGTGCAGATCTAGGAAGAATATTGTCTTAGTTATGGTTACAATTGCTGTGAAAACACCATGAGCACAAACAAACTGAGGAGGCAAGAATTTATTTGGCTTATGCTTATCCATATCAACATTTATCATCGAAGGAAATCATGACAAGAACTTAAACAGGGCAAGAACCTGGAGTCAGGATCTGATGCGGAGACCTTGGAAGAGTGTTGCTTCTTGTACTGTTCTTCATGGCTTGTTCAATCTGCTTTTTTAAAAATAGAACCCAGGATCACAAGTCCAGGAATGCCCCACCCACTATGTGCTGAACTCTTTCCCATCAATCACTACTTAAGAAAATGGCCTTTAGGCTTAAATGTTTATGACAACATCTTCTGGAGACTTCTTTTTAGGTCAAAAGCTTCCTTTTTCTCAGATAAATATACCTTGTGTCCATTTGACATAAACTAGACACCAAGACTATTTCCCAGGGTATTTTATATCAACAATGCTGGCTATTAGTCATTGTATTTTTATGTTTTCAACCCTAACTTGCCCATCCATTTGTTCCAGAGAAGAAAATTTTTTGCCTCAGTGGTTCTGTTCCCTTGTTATAGATCCAGGTGATTCTTCAGATTAGTCTAACCAGAGATTACAGATTGTCAATTCAAACTATCACACAAATGTCCCTGATAGGGTGTTTGTTTTCCTCTGAAGAAATCAGACTTCATATCTACCCTTCTCTCAATATTCTTTTTCTCCAAGATCCTGAAAAGAGAGAACAAGTGAACTCTGGGCATGTCCATTCCAAGTTCCAAACATTTCCACAGACTTCTAAGGCAGTCCAACATGGACAGGCACATCACAGAGGTATAACATACTCCTATATCCTGGAACCAGTTCCTGGGCAAGCTTGTTTATCTGCTGCTGTGACACAGGGCAGGTCAAGAGTAATGAGAAAGTGATTTTTACTCTGCTCATAGAGTATAACCCATTCTTGAGGAAACTCAGGGCAGAATTTGTTCAGGACCATAGGACGGAAGCATTGAGTAAAGCTCAGGAAAGGCTTGCTCTCGGGTGCATCTTCAACTACATTTTTAAGCAGCCAGATCCTAAAGGGATATTTCTGAAGATGGCCTGGGACCTTTAACATCATTTACTAATTAAGAAAATCCCCCAAGAAATACCATAGGCCAATCTGATGTAGGTACTTATTCCGGTTTCCTCTTCCCATGAGAATCTACATTTTTGGCAAGTTGACTGCTGAAGCTAACTATGAACCATCTCTGTCTTTAAGTTTATACTTAGTCACACACTCTCTTACAGATCATGCAATGTTTTATATATTTTTCTTTTACTTGTGCTCTCTTTCTACAGACTCTGATAATGAAAATGGACAGTAAAATGACTAAATACTCCCCTATCTTGAATTTTTCATTATCAAATAAATTAATCTATTACTTGTTCACACCCAAACTCACGTCCTCTTGAGTTTATAAAAGAACAGAACTGTGATCTTTGATAATCTACATAATATTTTTTACCTTATTTTTATTAGAATCTCTGTTGTGCTCTGAGATCTTGAGCTAGATCTCCACTGTCTTCATTTGTCTAAGCATCTTGATCTTTATAACTCTCAATAAAACGGGCCATTAATCTATGCTTAGAGTTGTCTTGGTTTCCTTTAGCCTATAATGCAGAATTCTTCAAATTTGCTCTGATAAACCAGGTATGAATGCGTTGACACCATATAGTCATGTGTACCATGCTAATGTCTCACTTCATCCTATCAGTTTTCTGTTCAGTTAATGTTCTTATTGTTGCAACAATGCACACAAGGGTACAGCCCCTTACAGAGACCTCATGATAATAAATTCACAAGGAATCACATCACTAAGCTTTAACAATAAGAGAGCAGAGATACATGAATACTGGTGATCAGTTCATTGTTTATTAATTCTAGTACCAAACCCATCGTTTTTGGCACTGGCTAAATTCATGGTAAGTCTCTGATAATTCTGACAGGAAAAAGAGGTTTCTGAAGAGAGATATTTATACCTCTTTTTTAATCTATCTTACTGTTGAAAACCAGATCTCAATGCCATTGGAGATTTCCTAGGAATTCATTGCTGGGAGAAGAAAACTCTACAGTTCAGTGATATTCAGAGGAAGAGAGATGTCTTCAAAGAGTTTTCACTCAGTTCTGACAATAATTTGACCATTTTGCATTAGAAACAAATAAATCTGCAACGGGCTTGACAATGCTCTCACCAGGCTTTATTGCTATCCTTTACTTCTGCCTTCTATTTAGACTTAAAACATCTTATAGACAGTCTGCATAGAGAAGTCCAGAGTGGCCTTGTGGAATAAATCCTCTTCATCTGTGAACATCTGTGATGTTCAAAGAACATCACTATTCTGAGTGTGTTCTTTGGTGTATCTGTGACACACACACATATGTAAACAGAAACACACACATACATGCAATAAAGTTGATAAAACAATAGGACACACATGTAAAGAAGGGTGGGTGGGGTATATGCGAGAGTTTGGAAAGAGGAAGTGGGAGAAAATTTGTAATTAAATTACAATCTCTTAAACAAAATTGAGAGGAAAAAATCGTTAGCATAACATAGTTTTTCCGAAAATGGTTAGTTATTTGGCTCTTTAGAAAGAAAAAGACTGTGCTACTAATTTTGACAAACATAGTTTAATTACATGTAGCAAAAGATGGAATGAGGAAACTTAATCTATAGAGTGTCCTTTCATCTCTATAAGCACATCATGACATTCACATGCTCTCTCTCTCTCACACACACACACAAGCACACACATACATGCACACACACACAACAAAAAATAAATTAAACCTAATAAATAAAAAGCAAACTTTCCAGGAAATATAACCAGTAAAATGTTAATATTTCATGAATAAAATGAAAATTGACAAAAAGTCTGGGTATGAGTACTACTCTTAAAAGTATAACCTTCTCATGATATCATAGAAATCCTTGCCTTTGATTAAGAGAGTATTAAACACTTTTCTGAGAATACTCTTCAACACTAGACACTTAATGTGCTTTAGCAGTTAGTGATTTAAAGTTCCTGAAAGAAACACTTACTTTTCAGATCTTTTTTATCTTTTGCACATTGTTGTGACTCAGTGTTAGCATTTGAAAAATTTTTAACAATTTAATATTTCACCTGACATTAATTTTATATCACACATTCCAAATAAAAGCATGTGTGCTATGAATTTTTCCTTCATAAATACTTAGCTCCCTATGACATCAGCAAGTTTTTAGCATTGAATGAATGGTCAGTTTGGTGGAAAATAAGTTATCAGCATTAGCAATGTTTCAATACACTTTCAAACAATATGCAAAATAATTATTTGGGTTTTTTTCCCTAGAAATCCATGAGAACCTTACATTTTTCTCTTCTCTGTCAAAATGCATTCTTATATTACGATAGGAATAATGGAAAAATAGAGAAATAGCACTATATAATTATTCATAACCATGATCCCTAAATTTTGCTTTATTAAAAAGGTAAGTTTTCAGAGATATTTTAATGTTACAATGAAGAAATTTCATCAGATATTTCTCCTGAGACAGAAATATGGGCATTTCTGACACTTACATGCCAAGATTTAAATACAGCAAGTAAAATAATTGGCTCCAACGTTCTTATCAAAATATGAAAGTGTCTGTAATGTAAATGCAGGAAATAAAGGTGCTGAAAAGAAAACTGGAGCCCAACTGTCTCAAAATTACATCTGTTGTCTTGGGGTAGCTAGAGATCACTTGAATGACTTCCAAGGGGCAGTGTTAATGCTGAAGGATATAATTCTAATAAAACTTTTCCATTGTTGTGTACTGGTACTTCATTGTGGTGAACTGCATGAGAAGCTTGCTTTAGCTGGCTCTGATGTTCACAGAGATAAACAGCCTGTCCAGCATAACTGCCTCTGCAAAGTTGGAAGGTAGCACAGCTGGTCTTTATAGCAAATAAAATGAAAACTACAGGCATTTTATGATCAAGCCTTGAAAGTAGCACAGCCTCAGGACTGCAGTGTTCAATTCGTCACAAAAGCATAAACCAGCCCCGATTCAAGATAAAGCAGCACACTGCTCACCTAGCAATGGAAAATTCATCATAAACAAGTAATCCACTCTTGAAGCGTTTAAACCCTACCCACAGAATATCCACATCTTGTTTTTGAAAAAAAAAAAAAAACAAGCAACAACAACTTTTTTCTTTCCATTAATACTCCAAAAACACAATCACTTTTAGATATCAAGCTCAAAATAACACCCAGAATTTCATCAGTTAGATCAAAATCCATTGGCTTAGATTTTTTTCAGAACAATCTTCACCAGTTTAGACAAAAATGATCTGAAACAGAAAAATGCCTCCTTCTCATAATCAGCATAAAATACAAGGAAAGCTCTTGTACAATGCAAGACCCACCTACATTCCAAATTCAATGAGGAAATCACTGGTCAATAAAATTGTGAAATTAATATCTCCACATGATTGGTTTCTAAATCCTGCTCTAGTTCGGCTCCCCTGAAATAATTGTCAGTGATGTTACAACCTTATCTGCTTCATTCATTCTCTACCACAAAAAAAAAGAATTTGTTTGTGGTTAAATCCTTTAAATAAAATAATATATAAACTTTTTGCTTTTTTGTGATAAGATTTTTAATTTAGCTATTTTTAAATTTTTTATTGATTTTATTAAACTCCACATTTTTCTCTCCTTCCCTCCCTTCCTCTCCCCTCCGCTTCAACCCTTTCCCATGGTTCCCATGCTCCCAATTTACTCAGGAGATCTTGTCTGTTTATACTTCCCATGTAAATTAGATCCATGTCTGTCTCTTTTAGGGTCCTCATTGATGTATAGGTTTTCTGGGATTGTGAATTGCAGGTTGTTTTTCTTTGTATTATGTCTAAAAGTCACTTATGAGTGAGTACATATGATGTTTGTCAATGTGCTTCTGGGGTACCTCACTCAATATAATGTTTTCTTGATCCATTCATTTACACGCAAATTTAAATATGTCATTAATTTTTGTGTGGTGTAGTGTTCCATTGTATAAATGTACCACATTTTCCCTATCCATTTTTTTGGGGGGGGGGCAAGAGACATATAGGTTGTTTCCAGGTTCTGGTTTTGACAAACAAAGCTGCTATAAACATAGTTGAGCACATGTTCTTGTGGTATGATTGACCATCTTTGGGTATATACCCAAAAGTGGTATTGCTGGGTCTTGAGGAAGAATATTTCCTAATTTTCTGAGAAATCACCACACTGTTTTCCAAAGGGTTTGTAACAGTGTGCACTCGCACTAGCAATGGAGGAGTGTTCCCTTTACCCCAAAACCTTCCCAGCATAAGTTGGATGAGAAAACAAAATGCAGCCTTCTGCTGCATACAAGAAACACGCCTTAACCTCAAAGACAGACATTGCCTCAGTGTAAAGAATTGAGAAAAACTTTCCAGTCAAATGGACCTAAAAAACAAGCTCATGTAGATATCCTAATATCTAACAAAATAGACTTCAGTCTAAAATCAATCAAAAGAGACAAAGAAGGACATTTTATATTAGTCACAGGAAAAAAATCTATCAAGAAGAATTCTCAGTTCTGAACATCTATGCCCTGAATACAAGGGCACCCTCATATGTAAAAGAAACACTTCTAAAGCTTAAATCACACATTAAACCCCACCCACTCGTAGTGGGAGACTTCAACACTCCTCTCTCACTGAAAAGTCTGTCAGAAAATTAAGAGAGAAATAAGAAGATTAACAGATGTTATCACTCAAATGGACTTAACAGACATCTATAGAACATTCCATCCAAACATAAATGAATATACCTTCTTGGCAGCATCTCTGTAGCTTTTGAGCCTGTCCTGGAACTTGCTCTCCTAGACTAAGTTGTCCTTGAACTCACAGAGATCTGTCTGCCTCTGCCTCCTGTGTGCTGGGATGAAAGGTATGTGTCAACACTGCCCAGCCTGAACATCTTCTTGAAATGACCCTTTCTTAATTCTAACTTCCTTTACAACTTTTCTGTGAAAATTGTTCAAATGAAAAAGATACCCTACTATTTAAAGGAGATAGACTATAAAATATGTCTTCAAATAATTATTATTCTATATAAATAATCTTATGTGGTTTAAGATTAAATTTTTTGTAATGTAACCAAAGCAGATTTTAGTCACACTTGACTAAATATAGCCTTCAGACTCTATTTCCTTGATAATGATATACATACTATCCTTAGATTCTCTCTTATTTGGAGTTTTAATATAGGAGAGACTATGCATACAAATGCACAAAAAACTACCTTGTATAATTTTCTATTTCCTTAGAATTCTTGAAGATGAAATAATATAAATCTACAGGAGTAGATTTGAATTTACTGGAGTATTTGAACTAAATGAAATGAGCTCTTCCCTTAGTGACCAGTTCATTTTGCTTAGTCAGATGAATCAACAGATAAATTTTTGACATTCTACATCATTGCCCGTGAGCATTTCTTAACTGTAATTAAATACATGTCAGGAAAGTCCAGCTGACTACTTCCATTGATTTGATAGTTGTCTATATGGTCTAGTGAATGAGTTTCAGGTCAGTCTATATCCCTGTAGCTGCCTCTGGGGTTCTATAGTCTCTTTCTGGACTCTTCCTATCCCATTGAGACCCAGCAGAATTTAACTAGATAACAGTCATGGACCAGTCAACTTCCTCAGAAAAGTCTTTAGATCTAGAATCAGTCTATTAGGCAAGAAAAAATTTGGTAAAAGAATTTGCTTAGGATGTCTAAGCTACCAAACAACAAATGACACAAAAACATTAAGCACGAGCCTGTAACCCTGAACACCAGACTAACCGAGGACAAAACATTTGAACCCTATTATGAGTTATTACCTCTTTAGGACATTGCAAACATTTCCTCTGAAGAAATAAATTTGACTTTAAAATAAAATAAACATGAAAATACTCTAACTACCAACTAGCTATAGTTGTCTAACTCCTAGTGCAGAAACTAACAAAAAGTAAAGACATCATGCCTGATCCAAAATTACATATTTTATGTAGTATTGTATTTTCTATAGCATATTGTATAGTAATGAGCTTTAATAAAAATGAACTGGAAGAACTTCCAGACAAATAAGTAAAAAGAAGAATTTTAGATATTTTTAAACAACTCTAACAAGATAAAAAAAAATTTTTAAAGGGAACAGAAAGAGATGAATGAAAAAAAGACATTGATGTAAGATATGAAGGTAGAACTCAACAAAATGCTGTATTGGTGAAGGAAACCTACACTAAAAAACTTCTGGAAATATAGAACATTCTAAGTCAGATGAAATTCTTAATGAGAAACCTCACTGGTAAAATAGACTGTGTGGAGATACATTAAGGATTGTGGAAAAAAAGCACGTTTGTTTCTACCTTGTCCTATTAGCTGCAGTGAACATAAAGTGTGATACGGAACAGATGCTGATATAAAAGTAAAATAGTGTTTCTTTTTGGTTATTATATTTATGTATCTTTTTAGTGCGAGAGAAACAGCTCACCTGGTAAGTTTTTTAAAAGTTAAACAGAGTTTTAGGAGACCATTTCTGAAGAAAATATTGTTATTTTGAGATGCATTAGTGTTAGTGCAATATCAAAGAAATAAAAATTCTTTAGTTCACACATTCTATGGGATAATGTAATGAAGGAATGATAGCAGTATTTGCAAAATTTTGTGCACACAAAACCGGGATTGAAAATCACACTCGATGATTACCTTTCAGCTGATATTTGCTCTATGGTGAATTAACTGAGCTTAAGTGATTTTAAGCATTGAATGATGTCACAGAAAGCTAATCACCCATACACTTGTGTATTTATGTGTGTGTGAATAAGAATCTCCATGGCGCTGAAATGAATGACTTCAACAAACAATCACTCAGTTTCTATCCCATAAAAAAAAATTAGCATGTGAGTTTTCTTAAATGATTCTCTTAAGAGTGGTGCATGGTGGGTTTTTTTTTAAAGCCTGCCTGCAGCAAGGTAAGACTGCAGGCAGGGAGACTTCTGACCAGCGAGTGGCACTGATCCGGTAGCAGAAGATACAATGGAGGGGTAAGTGTGTTCCTGACTGCCACACAAGTCCGGTAAGGGAACACACAATCTTCCTGCCATCCATATCTCCCTGGCTACTCCAAAAGGGCGGCTTCCCCCAGCTAAACCTTCTCTCCTCCTAGCCCATCCCAGCTTTCTGCCTGGAACCCCTACCCTTCCTCTCTCCTTTTTTTTGGGGCTTAAAATCCTCCAACTCAGTCTGGGTGGGCGCCGCGGCCAGGACAGGCGGTGAGTGCAAATGGGAGAGTGTTCCTTTGTTTAATAGCCTGCCTCCAGCAAGGTAGGACTGCAGGCAAAGTGATTCCTGGATAGCAAGGGGCAATAATTCCGTAGTAGAAGACCCAGCAGAGGGAAGAGCCATTGGAGAGCATCTGAAGAAAGAGATGGGCAGGCGCCAAGGCAAGAATTCCTCCAACAATCTGAAAAACAACATGAAAACACCATATCCCAGCGATCTTACGACAGAAGGACTTGAACACCCTATTCCGAAAGAACAAGCGGGTGTGGCCATTCTAATATCTAACAAAATCGACTTCAAACTAAAATCAATCAGAAGAGATGGAGATGGACATTTCATACTCATAACAGGAACAATTCATCAGGAAGAAGTCTCAATCCTGAATATCTATGCCCCTAATATAAAGGCACCCACATATGTAAAAGAAACTCTTCTAGAACTCAAGACAGTCATCAAACCACACATGCTAAGAGTAGGAGACTTCAACTCTCCTCTCTCACCAATGGACAGGTCAATCAGACAGAAACCTAATAGAGAAATAAGAGAATTTTTGGAGGTATTGAATCAAATGGACTTAACAGACATCTATAGAACACTCCACCCAAATAGGAAAGAATATACCTTCTTCTCTGCAGCTAATGGAACCTTCTCAAAAATTGACCACATACTCGGTAACAAAGCAAACTTCCACAGATAGAAAAAAATATTAGTAACCACCTGTGTCTTGTCAGATCACCATGGATTAAAATTAGAATTCAACAACAGTGCTACCACCAGGAAGCCAACAAACTCATGGAGGTTGAACAGTCATCTACTAAATCACCCCTGGGTAAAGTAGAAATAAAGAAAGAAATTAAAGTCTTCCTTGAATTTAATAAAAACAAAGACACAACATACTCAAACCTATGGGACACTATGAAAGCAGTGCTAAGAGGAAAGTTCATAACACTAAGTGCCCAATTAAAGAAAACGGAGAAAGTATACATTGAAGACTTAACAGCACACTTGAAATCTCTAGAAAAATAAGAATCTGATTCACCCAGGAGGAGTAGAAGACTGGAAATAATCAAACTGAGGGCTGAAATCAACAAAATAGAAACACAGAAAGCAATCCAAAGAATCAATGAAACAAAAAGCTGGTTCTTGGAGAAAATCAACAAGATCGACAAACCCCTATCCAAACTAATCAAACGGCAGAGAGAGATCATGCAAATTAATAGGATCAGAAATGAAAAGGGGGGCATAACCACAGACACAGAGGAAATTCAGAGAATCATTAGATCTTACTACGAAAGTTTATATGCCACAAAGTTGGAAAATGTAAAAGAAATGGACATTTTTTAGATAAGTAGCATATACCAAAGTTGAACCAAGAACAGGTGAACAATCAAAATAGACCTGTTAGTCACGAAGAATTAGAAGCTTTTATCAAAAATCAAAAATCTCCCTACCAAAAAAAACCAAGGACCAGAGGGTTTCAATGCAGAATTCTACCGGAACTTCCAGGAAGAGATAATACCTATACTCCTTAATGTATTCCACAATATAGAAACAGAAGAGTCATTGCCAAACTCCTTTTATGAAGTTACAGTTACCCTAATACCAAAACCACACAAAGACACCACCAAGAAAGAGAATTACCGGCCAGTCTCACTCATGAACATCGGCGCAAAAATTCTCAATAAAATACTGGCAAAACGAATCCAAGAACATATTAGAAAAATTATCCATTATGATCAAGTAGGCTTCATCCCAGAGATGCAGAGCTGGTTCAACATATGCAAATCTATCAATGTAATCCATCATATAAATAAACTGAAAGAAAAAAACCATATGATCATTTCATTGGATGCTGAAAAAGCATTTGACAAAATTCAACACCCATTTATGATAAAGGTGTTGGAGAGACTGGGGATACAAGGATCATACCTAAATATAATAAAAGCAATATACAGCAAGCCGTCAGATTGCTAACATCAAATTGAATGGAGAGAAACTCAAAGCCTTTCCACTAAAATCAGGAACACGACAAGGCTGTCCACTCTCTCCATACCTCTTCAATATAGTGCTTGAAGTTCTAGCAATAGCAATAAGACAACATATGGAGATCAAGGGGATTCGAATTGGAAAGGGTGAAGTTAAACTTTCGTTATTGGCAGACGATATGATAGTGTACATAAGCGACCCCAAAAACTCTACCAAAGAACTCCTACAACTGATAAACACCTTTAGTAATGTGGCAGGATACAAGATCAACTCCAAAAAATCGGTTGCCCTCCTATACACAAAAAATAGAGAAGCAGAGAGGGAAATCAGAGAAACATCACCTTTCACGATAGCCACAAATAGCATTACATATCTTGGGGTTACTCTAACCAAGGAAGTGAAAGACCTATTTGTCAAGAACTTTAAGTCTTTGAAGAAAGAAATTGAGGAGGATACCAGAAAATGGTAAGACCTCCCCTGTTCTTGGATTGGGAGCATCAACATAGTAAAAATGGCAATTCTACTAAAAGCAATCTATAGATTCAATGCAATCCCCATCAAAATCCCATCAAACTTCTTCACAGATCTTCAGAGAACAATAATCAAGGATAGCCAAAACAATCTTATACAATAAAGGAACTTCAGGAGGCATTACCATCTCTGACTTCAAACTCTTTTACAGAGCTACAGTATTGAAAACAGCTTGGTACTGGCATAAGAACAGAGAAGTCGACCTATGGAATCGAATAGAAGACCCGGATATTAACCCACAAACCTATATACACCTAATTTTCGACAAGGGAGCTAAAGGTATACAATGGAAGAAGGAAAGCATCTTTAACAAATGGTGCTGGCATAACTGGATGTCAACCATGTCCAAATGAGAAGCAGAAGGAAAGAGAATGTGAGCAAAGAAGGCAAGACCAGAGGGAACCTTCATCCGACAATGGATGGCGATACAGACGGAGACCCACATTGGAGCACTGGACTGAGACCCCCAAGGTCCAAATGAGGAGCAGAAGAAGGAAGAATATGAAAAAGGAAATTAGGACCGCGAGGGATCCGATCACCCACTGATACAAGGGGACTGATCTAATGAGAGTTCACCAAGGCCAGTTGGACTGGGACTGAACGAGCACGTGATCCAACCAGATTCTCTGAATGTGGGTGGCCTGGAGCCTTTCTGAAAAGCCATTGACAATGACACTGGGACTTGTTTCCTCTGCATATACTGGATTTTTGGGATCCAGTCTGTTTGCATGCTCACCTTCTTGGACCTGGAGGGAGGGGGGAGAAACTTGAACTTCCCACAGGGCAGGAAACCCTGACTGCTCTTTGGGATGGATAGGGAGGAGGAGAGGGAGGGGGAGTAGTGAGAGGGTGTTGGGTGGAGGGGCAGAAATGGAAACTTTTATAATTTAATAAATTTCAGACAGTTGATGTCTGTCAGAAAAAAAAAAGCGTGGTGCATGGTGTGTTCTTAGGTAAGAAAACTGAAGGTCCAAAGTATTTATTTACATTATAGATCAGGTACATAGTGGAGCTATAATTAAACTTCCTTTGAACCTTTCAATTTCTGCGACAATATCAAAAGATATGAAGAAAAAGATGGAAATCACAAAAATATAAAAAGTTGATTTTGTGTAAGTTTTCGCATCTCCCTATGTATATGTGTGTTTTGTGTCTAGGGTATAGTATGCAATACACTATCAAACATATTTCCCTGCTTTCTTAGTCTATTGATGCGGTAGTTCTGTAAAATGATAATGTACAATGAAATCCAAACATAGATACAAAATTCTCTTATTTTTGCCAGTAAGCCCTTCCTTCACTAGGGGATATTTTGTATTTTTATTACTATTTGATATTTTAGTATTTTTAGATTTACATTATACTAACTAGTATTCAAAATTGATAATGCACTAAACTAAAAACATTTTCTAGTTTCATTATACTTAACAATCTACTGCTATGGAAAAAAAATTTAACTGAAGCAACTGAACAGCAACGAGGTTCATATGGGCATCCAATTGATAAGGTATATTGTGTCATGACATGATTGTGGTTGATGGCAAAAGCTTGAATATAGAACACCTTACTTTTCAAAATAAGTCAGGAAATACTACAGGTATTTAGAAGCTGATTTTGTACTGTGCCAGTTTTCTGAAATTGTCTATTATTTCTATAAAATTTCTGGTGGAAATTTTGCGTAGTTTACATAATAACATATGCATCATCTGCAAATAAATAGAGATATTTTGATTTCTCCTTTTATTACTTATATCCCTTTATTTTTATATTTTCTTATTGTTCCAGTTAATTCTTCTAACCCAATAGTGAAAATTAGTCGGTATAGTAAGCAGTCCTACATTGTACTGGATTTTATTGAGATTGCTTGTAAGTAATTCTTCTTTTAGAATAATGTTGACTGTATATTTATATTATGTAGTCTTTATTATGCAAAGGTATAGCTTCTCTGGTTCAATTATGTATAGGATTTTTATCATGAAAGCAGGATAAAATGCTGGATTTTTACCAATGCTCTATCTGAATCTGTTCAAGTAATTATAACATTTTTTGTCTGTAAGTCCATTTTGGTGCATTGTATTTATTTAACTTTGTATTTTGAATCCACCCTGAATTTCTAGGAAAATGGTAACATGGTTTGTGTGGATGATTATCTTGATATGTGCTTGACTTTAATATAAATTAAAGTTGAGGATTTTTGTATCTACATTAATCAGATTTATAAGTATATAGCATATAGTTTTCTTTTTTTGTTGTACTGTCTTTATCTGATTGGGTGTTAGACTGATAATAATTTCATAGACTGAGTTTTGGAATAATCTTTCTATTTATATTTAATTTAGGGAAGAATTTAAGGACTTTTAAAATGTACTCTGTTTGCCGAGGAATAAAAGCCAAAAATCAACACCTGGAATCACATAAAACTATAAAGCTACAGTACAGATAAACATATTGTAAATTAAGTGAAGAATAAATGCAAAGAATTGGAGAAAATCTTTTCCAGTCACACCTCTGATAGAGGATTAAAAACCAGAGATACAAGGAAACAAATGACCCAATAAATAATAAGCCTACGGTCAATAGAAGAAATAATAATTGCTGAGAAATAAATATCTCAAAAAGTATTCATGTTCTATAGCTAAAAAGATCCATACTAAAACAAATATGAGATTTTATATAATCCAAGTTAGAATGACCAACATCTACAAAACAATGGGCAACAAATGCTAGTAATGCTGTGGAGAAAGAAGAACCTTCATTTTCTGTTGGTGGGAATGGAAATTGATGAAGTCACTCTAGAAGTCAATATGGAGAATACTTAATAAACTAAAAATAAAAATACAATATTTTGTGGAATATTGTTTTAACTGTATAAAGATGTGTTACATTTGTTTATGCTGCATTTGCTTTATTGTGTAAAGATTTGTTGAGGTTTCATCTTGCCTGCCAAAGGTATCTGCTTGGTCTAATAAAAAGCTGAACAGCCAATAACTAGTCATTGGAGGGATAGGCAGTGCCGGCAGGCAGAAAGAATAATTAGGAGATAGAATCTTGGCTGTATAAAAAGAAGGAGAATGAGAGACAAGAACTAGGGAGAATGAGGAATGAGAGATGGGGTAAGCCAGCCAGGCAGCTGCCAGCCTACCAGACATGAGAAGCAGGCAAGTAGATTGTGGATTTTTTCAAAGTTAATAGAGATCAGGTTTTATCTGAAGAGACCTCATGAATATCTTGCCTAGAGGACATATAAATATAATATATATATATATATATTATATATATATATCCTCTAGGCATATCCTATATATATTATAATGTATATATTATATATATAGGAAAACCTACAAGACATGTGATCACTCTGCATGGGATCACTTTTGAGAGTGGACAGCAAATGTTATAACTAGCTTTCTCAGGACTTGATCATTATCATAAATTTGTCAGGGATCCCTAAAGATATTGTTGCTCTCAGACAACAGGAAACAGTCTGGAGAACATGCTGCAAACATTCCCAGAATGAGGGGTGAGTGGTTTTGGTCATTCAGTGGGATGTGGATATTATAATCAATCAGAGGAGATACAAGAATATAATATATAAGGAAAACTATTAACCTGAAATATTTTAAATTTGTATGGATTTTGGTATATTGATACAATTTTTAGATTATTTTCGTTATATTCTATATATATTTCTACTCATGAGTGTATTATATATATACAACTCATTTAAACTGCAATGTATAATTTAAAAATATAGAGTGTTAGTTATAAATAATAATAACTTGTAGCCATGTTAGGTAGGTTCACAAAGTTAAATGCAGATATAGCTTAGAAAGATAGGTGATTTTCAAAAGCTTCAGAGACCCACAGAATACAGCATTTAAGATGTTTAATAACCAAATGGTTGTCATGAGATATTTAGATATTTCTGTTCTTGGAAACACCAATCTACTTCATAAAAGGATGATGGGCATTAAAGAACTCCCACATGGAGTTTGTTTCATTGTGGCAGACTTGTCATTTGTGCAAAAAAAGATGTCCTTGCCTCAATTGGTGCCTGTGTACTCTGGAAAATAAACATACAGGACAAAAAGGAAAACAACTGCCAAACTTTGTCAAAATGAGGTGGAACAATCCTTAAAAATTCCTGTTTTATAGAAAAGTCTGTTAGATATTGTGCAGAACACAAAGGACTATGAAAATTTACCAAGACAAGGTAGGAAAAATTATTAAAATACTTGCTTCATTAAAGCCTGCCAGATGTTCCAGGCCTGTAGGACAAAGATAGATGCCCCAATGTTGCAGAGGAGTTTTGAGTGACTCTACAGGAAGACAACTATCTCTGTCATTTCTATAGTTTTGAAAGTAGCTTGCACTGTAATTCTTGTTTACTGAGGTAATATTATATTCTCCTGGGTTTTTAGATGGAATTGAAGACTAGAGAGTTATAGTTACAGTTTTTCTTATTTATGAAAGAAGGTAAATTAGGTATAGATCTTTGAACTCATCAAGGTAGGATAGATAAGAATATCTTCTCTGACACCAAATACAAATGGACTAGATATTTTAAACATAATTCTTACTTGATGACTATTCTTATTGTATATAGTTTTATTATGTCAATATTAAAATGTTTTTTAAGTAGGAAAAAAGGAGGAAAAGCTGTAGACTATTTCTTTATGTAAGGATGTATTGCATTTGTTGATGTTGTAGAATATTACTTAATTTGAAGGTGTGTTTCATTTATCTGTGCTACATTAGTTTAATTATATAAATATGTGCTGTTGTTTCAGTTTGCCTTTCTAAAGACCCTGATTGTTCTAATAAAACACTGAATGGCCTGTGTTCATACAGTAGTGGGATATGTGGTACTAGTTTGTAGAGAGAATAATTAGGAGGGGAATCTAGGTTGATGGACAGAGAAAGAATGAGATAAAAGAATGAGGGATAAGGAAAGAGAGATGGTTGGGATCAGTATGGTGAAGCAGAAAATTAGGACACACAGAAGGAAAGAGAAACAAAAGGCCCTGGGGAAAAACATAGATGAAGAGGAAGAGGTTAAATTAAGTTAGAAGAGTAAGTGGAATAAGCGTATGCTAAGGTCAAGCATTCCTAACTAAAAATAAATCTCTGTGTCATTATTTGGGAGCTGGTTCATTGCCAAAAGAAAGCCTGCTAAACAATATAACTCAGCTACACCACTCCATTCCATAGGTCAAAAGGATTCAACAACCTAATAAACAGAAACTTACTCAGCAATATTCATAGCTGCCTGATAACAATGACCAAAAATGGAAGTAGCTTAAGTGTCCTTTATCAAATGAATGGATAATGAAACTATGGTGAATATTCACAGTGGTATACTATTTGGCAGTAAAGAAAAATAAAATTACTAAATTTGCAGGTAAACAAAGGACAATGAGAAGATATTATCTTCCTAAGTAATTCAGATCCAGAAAAAAAGACGTTATATACTTTCATTCCTAGCTCCATATTCTCATATGATAGCATGTTACATGAAGCAACAACAGGAATCAGGCAGCTATGAAGGAATAGCAGGCTCCAGGTGATATGATGTAGGAACTAGAATAATGAGGAGAGGACTTCATCTGAGGGCAGTGGGGGTCAGGACAGAAGGAGAAGAAATGACCACATATATCAAGGTTGTTTGATAGTCTCAAGGAATCACATAATTTCACGTTTATAAATAGATATACATAATACACATAAAAGAAGTAGAATAAATATACCGAAAACATTCCTGAACGGACCATAGACTATGAAAACCCCAATACTAGACATAAAAAAATATTTTCTCAAAGGGCAGATCAGAGTAGTCCAAGTGATTATTGATATATCTATTATTTATTGGTTTTGTTTTTATTTGTTTCTAATATTTGCTATTTTCACATATATATACATATTTGAATTAAGTGATTTTTTTAAAGAATTGCCTGATTTGTTTTTATTTTAACAATAGTGAGGTACATTCTTAGATATATTTACTAACACTATTTAATGAAAGAACTGGAAGAGTTTTGGAGAAGTAGCATAGCTAAGTTAAGCAAAGTGCCAGGTAGTAATGGCTCAGTTGTTTAATCCAAAAGTCAGGAGACAGAAAGAGGTGGAACTCTGAGTTTGAGGTAAACATGGTCTACAAATTGAGTTCCAGGACAGCTAAAGCTACATTGAAAAACCCGTCTTTAAAAACCAACAACAAAACATAAACAAAAACAATACAAAACAAAAAGTTAAGCGAAGCGAACTTAAGAAAGTTAAGCTTTCTACTGAACTTCCCCTTCGATCTTTTAACTACTGACTTTGGATAAGGATCATATTAATGCTTCACTCTAATTAAATGGAAAGCCATCCTCTTTATTTGGATTCTTATGTAAAATGAATGCAATAATAAAATAAAATAGTAGTAGCAGAGAGATTACAATCAATCAATAAATATTATTCATTATTAATTTTAATAAAGAGGTAATTGATATAATCAGTGTTATAGAAAATGATTTTAAAAATCAACAAACTGTAATTTACCACTCCATGCATATAACAATTGTAGGAAATCCACAATTTATAGAAGCCTAGATTATAAAACATGTGAAAATCTATATGAAAATAAGAGAGTAGAATTTAGGAGTCTCATTAATGACCTTAGCAAGAAAGAAACAATCAGAAGAATCAATGATGCATAAAGTCTACTGGAAGGTAGCCAGAAGCAAATTTTTGAAAAGAGAAAATCAGCACAAAATAAGCAAGCACAGAATAACAGACAAAATTGGTGAAAATTTTTTGTTAGAGGCTTTGAATTCTTTTTTACCTTTCCTGTTAAAAACTTCATTATGAATGTTCTAAATCTAATATGCAATTAATTTTTAGTTTAAAAGAAAAATATTGGAAAGGATAGACTGATAAGAGAGCTCTATTTTTAAATAACTATTGTTTTATATAAACAAATTTCAAGTTAATTAGTTATATAACTAGCAATATATTTCATGTTATATTGTTCAGTTACTTGATATGAGTTGAAAATAGATTTATTAGGCGACAGAAATGTTCACTTATCTTTAAAAAAATACTTTCCTATTAAGGATGCTAGTTGCCAAGAAAACTAAGTAAAAAACAACATTAACTCCATGAGTAACAGAGTTGTATTTGATAAAGAAAAAAACATAATTATATATTGTTATTTCACTTAAAATAACATGGTGTGGTTTCTTTACTATTATCACTACTTATTTTATATAAGCTATGATGTCAGTGATGTTTCCCAGTGTTGACATTATTGTCTGAAAAGCAGCTCATTTTAATGGCAAAAGTAAGAATCTCACCCACTGTGCTTAACTTTATTTTTTAATCAGGCATCTGTGTTTGTCAGTACAAAAGAAAATGAGATATTCTGGAGTATGCTGGAATCCTGAAATATTTTTTTTCCTAGAAATAAGTCATTTATTGAAAGAGTTTAGCAGAATAATGACCTCACTCTCAGAATTTTTTTCTCATTATGTCTTGTAGTTATGGCACTAATTATACTACTTCATTCAAAGAAATAATAAAAATTATTTCATTTAAAAATACTATGTTATAATAAACTCAGAAGTAAAAGCAGCACACAGCCATATCAGTTTAACCATGTATCTATTCAAATAAACACTTGCCTAATCCCAAATTCTTCACATCTCAGGGGATTCCTATATAATTAGAAAGACCATTCTGAAGCCATGGGTCTTCATTTTAGGGTTTTGCATTTTCCCTAACAATTACACTTTTTATTACAAACTTGCACAACATGTCTTTATCATAGATTTTCTTCCACATCTTCCAGAAATTCCTCACCAAATTTACACTTTCATTCTATTTTGTTTTAAAAAAATCAAATAAGGAAAGCAAACAAAGCTGAATTTTAAAAAATAAATTAAAATAAAATAGCAAAAAATACAAAATACATACCATTAAAACACAAAATCAGAAAACAAGATATACAATCAAAATGTAATAAGATAAAAATATGTCAAAACAGAGCAAAGTGAGATGAAATCTCTACAAAAACACTAACTATTGAGTTAATTCTGTTTTCACTATCTACTGATGGGTATAAGTCCTACCATGAAATGCAGTTTATATACCCACTGAGACATCATTGGAGAAAACTGAATTCCTTTGCAAGCAGTTGTCAATTACATATAGAATCTTGTTTAAAGATAGGAGATTATGGTTACTTCTTCCTCTCAGTGCTGGAACCTGTTCAGGACCTGTCAATACTATCATAGTCATTCTGAGTTCGTATGTGTGTCAGTCATGGCTTTAAGGTCTTATTTCCTTTGTATCTTCTATCCTTATTGCTCTTGCACTCTTTCTGCTTCCTTGTCCACATACGTCCTGAGTCCTGAAAGGAGAGTTTTGATGACAACATCACACTTAAGACTATGTGTTTTAGGATCTCTCATTTTCTATACATTTTCTTATTGTAAATCTTCTATTAGTTCTCATTTCTGGCAGCAAGAAGGATCTATTGTGCTAGCTGAATGAGACACTAAATATGGGAATAATAAAATGTTATTAAAGGTCATTAGTGGAACAATAGTGTTTAGATTTCCCCTAGGTTCATGCCTTATTACCCTCATGTTCTTGACCAATCAAGAAGAGTCAGACATGGGTTCCCTCTAGTGGTGTGGAGTGTAAAGCAAATCAGACAGTGGTTAGCTACTTCCACAACATCTTTGCCATGTTGCACTAGTGTATTATGTAAGTAAATCAACAGAGTAGATTGTAGTATTTGAAACTGAGTTAGTAGTGACCTTTCTTCTCAGCTATCATGCAAAATACCTTATAGAACCAAAAGTATTAGTCAATAAGGGTCCAGTCTCTAGTTAGGCATCATCACTGTCGTCAGCAATAGGGTTCTACTTTAAGTTTGGCCAGAACAACCAACACATTCTTCTGTGTATATCCCCTACAAAATATAGTAAATCCGTACCAAATAAGAAACAAAATAAAAAAAAAACAATATTATTTCAATCCTTTTTTCAGTATATAAATGCCCTTTTGCCTATATCTCTGTCCTTCTCTTCAAACAACACTAAACTTTCTTGGTGCCCTTTCTAATGTTGCACTATATCTGTACTTAACCAATGCTTAAAATTATCCACATGAGCCTTTGTAAGATGAAATACCTTTGAAAGAGAACATCACGCTTAGTTTCTGAGTTTCAGTGACCTTGATTATTATTACAGGTACTAAGTACACACATTTTCCAAAACATTCATATTTTCTATTTTATGGTTTAATAATATTCCATTTTTCATATGTAAACATTTTCAAAATATATTCATCTGTTTATGGGCATCTAGTTTGGCTCCATTTTCTTACTATTCATAATAGCAAGTGGTTCATAATAACATCATAGTACAGTGTAGTTTAGAATAAACATATGTTCTAGACAATATTGAACACAAAATTATGTTGTCAGAGAAATAGTATGTAAAACTTTGTATATTTCAGTGTGAAGGTCCAACTACCTTCACACTGAAAGGTACCAATAGTAATAATATAATAATACCAAATATATAATAATAATATATAATAATAATACCAAGGCTAGTATTAATTAAACAGAAGGGAATAAATAATTTTAAATAATATTTTGTTTTGACTTTTTCCCTAACAGTCAGAAAATTATGAATGATAGAAAACAATAAAAGTAGTTCTTTTGTTTTCTTGTTTTAATCCAAACAGGCAGATGTTGTGAGGAGAGCCAGGTTAGTAGACATTTAATATCATTTTGCAACCAGCCATTACCACTATGAAGGATTCTCCACTACAGTGGAGAAACATGTCAGATACCCGCTAAAGCAAATGATCAGTATAAAATTCTTTCCAGAATTTATCTGGAGTGTATAGAAAGAAAATCTGTTACCAAGTGTCCGATAGTCCTATAACACCCTTTGGTTTATATGTCTTCAGAGTCTCAATCAGAGCTTTGAAATAAATCAGAAAACAGAATTATTTAAAAAATTACTGATGAGAGTTAATTCTTATAAATGAATAAATTTATTCATAGAGCTTTAAATTGGAACATTTTAGTGAAATCAAGATCTCTGTGTTTTTACTTAGTCCTCTTTAAAAAATTGGATATCTTGCCAGTTTGGAATTTTCTTTATCATTTATCCACAAAAATTTATTGTTCATCAAGATACAGCAACATGAAAGCTGGTAGCTGCTCAGCGTTAGTCAGCTGCCAGCTATTTTGCCAAAAGGCTGTACTTTAAAGATAAACTATAAAATTGTTACTGTTTTCAAACAAACCACATAAGACTAAATTAGTTCATAAAATAGATACGTGTATATTTATTAGAGTTTAAATTCAATATGTATAAAATGCTTTATAATAATTTATTTATTTATTTTAATGTTATACGTACTCCAAACTGTCTATAATTTGAATAAGTAAATGTTCACTAAAGGAAACAGGCTGGAGTCAGAGACAGCCTCAGGAAGGTGGTTCTATTAGTTTATGGCTTTTTATAATTTTTTATTTATTTTATATACCAACCACAGTCTCCTTTCATTTTTGCTGCTTCTTTTACAGATGTTTTATAAGGATTTCTGAGTGACATTATTTCTATTGATTTATTTATACATCATTTATTTTGGCTAGTTTTATAGAATATTGAATCTATGCCAATATGTATAGCATTATGGCATTTTGAAAGCATCCCAACTTCTTTTGTCTGTAGTAAGTGTGTGAATGGATTTTCATCTTGTGGTTGCTCTCACAGGAATGGAGAAGTGTAGAAGAATGGTATAGCGGGAACTCACTTTTTCTTTATGTGTATTTTTTCACATTTAGCTCAGTAGGCATATATTCTTGTTAATAAAAAAAATCTCATTACAAAGTTAAGACTTCTGGAATTAAAAAGGAAAAATATGTTGTATAGATTTGCTTTCTAAAATTAAATAAGTTTTGGCGACAAGAGGTGTGTTGACCAGCTGCAGCATGCTTGTTTTCCACACGCAAGGCCCTGGTTTGAATCCACAGCACTAAAAACAATGGCTTTGAAGCGTAAGCAAATGTGGAAACTTTTGGCTTGTCTTAATCAATTAAAAACAACAAAGGAGAGGATTCACACAGGTTACAATGAAAGTGAAAAGGCTGAAGCGGGTTTGGTTCTCACGGCTCAAAGTACAGCCAAATTTGGCTGAAGTAGAAGTTGTAGGACTTTAATCTGGAAAAAAAGGTTAAGTGAGCCAATTTTAAAGTCGTTGTCAGCTGGGCTCCAATCTAGCCTTGATTTTGTTGCTCTGAGAGTGGCTTCTCTTTCAACTCAAGGTCAGCGTTGATGCAGTCTTAAAACATCAACAGGAGCCAATTTGATTTTGCAGGAGCCTCAGGCTACTGCTTGTATTTTCTCTCATTCTGTGGCTGTATCTGTCCCCACATGCCCATTCATATAATCATTTCCATCATATATTAATAATAGCATTTACAAGGTTAGACTCCAAGTTTGTTCTTAACAAAAAAACTGTGAGAAAAGGAATCTTAAATTTATATTGTAAATGTAAATAATCAAATCTTTTAAACCATATATATATATATATATATCACATTAAATCTAGTACTTTTGAAATATATGTCAGTTGAATGTTAGTGATTACATTCTGGCTTATTAGAAAGAATATACATTAAGCTCCATAGTATGTAATCCTAGTGTGCACATATACTAAACATAGATGAAGAGAAAAAAATAAACCACAGCTAAACGGCGATGGCATTTGTCTCTAATACTAGCTAGCACTCAGGAGGTAAATGGATACAGGTGATTTCTGAGTTTGAGGCCAAGCTGTTCTACAAAGTGAGTTTCAGGAAAACCAGAGCTAAAAACAAGAAAATCTGCCTTGCAAAATCCAAATCAAACCAAATGAAATCAACCAACCAACCACCAAATAAGCAAAACAAAAACAATAAATAAATAAATAAATGTAACGATTGCAAAAAAGCGGTCTATTTAAATTCTATGTCTGGTTCTTAAAAGAACCAGAGGTTTGCTGCCGGAGCTCCTTCCACTCCTTCAGCCAATAGTCGTTGAGATACCAGCCCATTGGGGTGTGGTCTCTCTCTCTTTAAAAAAGCAGCGGCTGTCCTCCACTCTCTCTCTGGCTTCCGGCTCTGCTTCTGGCTCTGTAACTCCTTTCCTGTTCGCATGGAGGGGCTGTTGTCTGGGACAGTAATCTGTAAGTTTTTTCCCCTTTGAATAAATAACCATTCTATTAATCATAATTCAAAACTGGTATGGGATTGTTTGTGACTTACTCCTTCAGAGTTTTGTGTGTGTGTGTGTGTGTGTGTGTGTGTGTGTGTGTGTCTAGAATTCCTTTCCAAGCTTAATCAGGTTTTATGTAGATATAGCTAGCACATTTTGGAGCAGCAAGTTGTTGTAGGAGGTCACTTGTTTGTTTCCCAGCTGCCCAGACTCCAGAAATAATCATACATAAACTATATTATTTGCAATACTGTTTGGCCAAAATTGTTTAAGCATATTTCTGGCTAACTCATATCTTAAATAAACTCATATACATTAATCTGTGTATTGCCATGAGGCTATGTCTTACTCAGCAACGTTTGGTCCAGCATCTATCTCTGGAGGGCCTATATGGCTTTTCTCTGATGCTGCCCTGTTTTCTCCCAGCATTCACTTTAGTTTTCCCTACCTAGAGCTCTACTCTGCCCTATCAGGCCAAGCCAGTTTTTTATTATTATTATTATTATTATTATTATTATTATTATTATTATTATCCAATGGTATTCATAGCATACAGAGGGGAATCCCACATCAGAGGGAAGGAAGAAAGAAAGAAAAAAAGAAAGGAAAGAAAAGAAGAAAGGAGGGAAGGAGGGAGGGAGGGAAGGAGGGAGAGAAAGAGAAAGGAAGGCATGAAGGGAGGGAAGGAGGGAAGGAGGGAAGGAGGGAAGGAGGGAGGAAGCTACTTTACCCAGGAAGACAACACGTGCTAACAATGTCATGTCATGTTCTTAATCATTCTCAGTCATTTAAAAATTTCCAGCTTGGTTTTCGACCTTGGCTCCAAGATGACAAAGAGAGAGAGAGAGAGAGAAAGAGAGAGAGAGAAACAACGGTCGTGCCACAAAGGGCCACGGCCATGTGCCCCCAATTCGCTGCACTAACTGAGCCCACTGTGTGCCTAAGGACAAGGCCATTGAGAAGTTCGTCATTGGGAACATCGTAGAGGCCGCTGCCATCAGGGACATATCAAAGCAAGTGTCTTCGAAGCTTACGTGCTCCCCAAACTCTATATCAAGCTGCATTACTGCGTGAGCTGTGCTATTCATAGCTAGGTAGTCAGGAATCGATCTCGGGAAGCTCGGAAGGACAGAACACCTCCACCAGGATTTAGACCTGCTGGTGCTGCCCCACGACCTCCACCAAAGCCCACCATGGCTTCATAAAGATCGAGGAAAACACCTTGGAAAAATAAAATGGGACTTATACTTAAAAGAAAATCCAGCTTGGGTCATGGACATTATGAAAAAATTCTGGTCAAAACTACCTCACCACTGACATAGTCTTGTATATCAATATATGATAACTGAAGTCTAGAGTGTCTTGGTGATGGAAGAGTGTTACAGATGTCTTCTCTTCTGATGCACTAGCACTGAGAGTACTGCTTCCTAAATGAGCGCACTCAGTCTCTTTGGTGATTATCAAATAAGTAAAAGCAGAAAGCACTGAGCTAGTGCTCATAGGACAAGACGCTGTAGAATGATATACCTTAAAAAATCCAACACTTTTATACTAATCTATAAAATAATGTGGTTATTTCTTTAATAAGCAATTCTGCTCTGTATTTCAAATCCTCTGAGGCAAATAAAACAATTCTCACACCAACTTGACATCTAAGACATTAAATTAAAAAATACTAGGACGTCCTTCAATGAATGGGATTAGTTCCTTGTAGATAAAATGTACAATTCTGTCTAATTTCCACATTTCCATTGCCTATATTATTATGCCTATCAAAGAAACCTAGAGAAGTTAATGCCCTCAATCAAGATTAAAAACTCGATTACATATTTGTTTAAATTGAATTCAAGTTTCATAACTCCAATTCCATTTCTATTTATTCAATCTGTCTAAATAAATGACTCTAATTAATAATTCTTCCTCTTTTCTATGTGACCCGAACAGTAATTAAGTCAATTAACATGTATTTTTCTAAAAATACATGGTTTAAAACTTATAAGAAGTATTACATTGGGCATAGCAGGATATCAATCAAGGGTCATTAAATAAAAGTAAGTTAATTAACTGCATTAAACTGTAGGTAGGCATGGGTTTAAAAATATGCAAGCTTTTTCTGTTCTATTAAACTTGAATTGTGTCCTCTTTTCCTTTTAAAGAAGCTCAACAATATCTGAAAGGAGAAAATAAGAACACATGAGGCTAACAACAATCCAGAAGAAATAGCACATTGAAATTTCCTCAACAGTTTTCATTACAGATGTTCACAGGGCACAATTGCTTATCATGAGGGTTACTTTCTTCTGCAAGGTTGCTGTTTCTTTAACTGAGGGATGTACGGGGGACCGAGAACTGAAACACCGGTAAGAGGTGGCTCGTTCATATTGTTTACAAAGAGGAGTAACTGTCATTCTTTAGAGTTCCCCAACCATTCTGTAGACCACATTCAAGGAATGGCGATCTCTTCACATTTTGGGTTCCATAATTTCTTGACATGTATTAAACCTACAGCAGCAAATTCTCTAATCTAACAAACAATTCATTCAACATTAATATGGTGCAGTGCTTTATCAAGCAAATTTATTGCTATCCTTTGATATTATTGCTGTCTGGTTCATTTTAATAAAAATTTTATAAACAGCCTTGTAACATGATTCAGTTGTCCATTTTTATTTTTTGTTTTAATGTTTTCATTTAGTTTTATCTTCTATGATTACAAAATTTCAGTGTAATCAGTCCTTTAATCCTGTAGTTAAACACTGACTTTCCCATATGAGTATTATACTAGTTGATTTATTCTTGATAAGTGTGTTTTCCATACCTTAAATGAAGTATTTAAGTTTATTTTTAATCATTTCTTCTAGGAGGTAATAAAATGCCTGTTTTGTTTCTCTGTTGTTCCTTAGGTTTATAAGAGGCCAAATATGACCATGTACCATAAGAGTCTTCATGGACAGTTTTTCTGAATGTAGATCTTAATTATATTCTTCTAATTGATGTTTCTTCAAAGTAAAAATCACAATGATATAGAATTGAAATATCCAACATCTGGGTCATATTATCTTATATATGTATGTGTGTGTCACATATATGATATAATATGATATATATGTGTGTGACATTTATACTTACATGTAGTGATATATACATCACTACGAATATGTTTTATTTTATTTATCAACCATACATATATATAGTTAAAAATTCATCTTTTCAACATTTCATACATATACATATATACATATATATTTTATCCAGCCTTTAATATATATGTTTGTGTGTATGTGTGTACATATGTACATCCTCCTTCAAAATATATTTATTTTCTAATTTATTTTTATATTATTGGAGCATTTTACACTTTGACATATTATTTACTGAATTCTGTTTTTCTATATCACACAAGGTCCCTGGAATGGTATTTTTGATAAGCAATTATTCCAATGCACTGATACATATTCGGAAATTATGAGAAGGTGATGATTTTATGATGACAGATTTTCTGAAGTGAAAAATAGGAGCTTTGCAACCTTCGTCAATAAAGAAGCAGTGGTAATTTCACTTAACAGCGTTAATGAAGGAACTGTGACACTGAGACTGCTGTAAAGTTCTTGATAAAAATGCCACACTTTGTGAGGGGAATAATTATCACTGTATCACTCTGGAGTAGGCATAAAATATCCAGCAGATCTGAAATCCTAGATATAAAGCACAAGTTAGAAAAAAATGGAACCATCCCAAAGTTAAATGAAGAGAATATAGTGAGTTCATACTATGTTATATCAAAAGAGTCACAGAAAAATATACAGTTCTTAACCAGGCAATATAGCCTCTGTCACTTTTCTAACATTTCCCTATTCTCTTTATCTTAATAAATAATATTATCTATTAACTAGCATGCACTGTACTAATACTTTGTAGCCAGTTAAAATGTGTTATTTTGAAAGAAAAGATTTTGATTTTGTATTAAGTCTTATATCACAGTCACATAGGTACATTGTTCCTTCATTTATTATTTCAAAAATTGCTGTTCACTAATGCTCTTGTCCACTGTAAAGATTTGTCACTCATATTGTTTGAATAAAGTGCTGATTGGTCAGTGCCCAGGCAGAAAGTATAAGCAGGGCAACCATACTAGAATAACTCTGAGAAGAGGAAAGGAAAGCAGAGACACAGTCACCAGCCAGATGTAGAGGAAGCAAGAGGAAGGCTTTCTATAGCTAAACATAGATTAAAAATTATGGGTTAATTTAAGTTGATAGACCTAGATAATTATATGCCTGAGCTAATAGACCAAACATTTTTATGATTAATATAAACCTTTGTGGGTTTCTTTGGGACTTAATGGCTGCAGGCCTAGGTTGGACTGAAACTTCCATCTACAAAGAATATGCATAAATTGAAGAGTAATTTTGTACCAATGTTGTGAATATTTCATTTTGTAATAAAAATGATATAAAGAGAAGTATATCTTGTAATTCTTTATTTATATAAATGTGAAGAAAATATTTGCCTATAGAAAGGGTAAATGAATGTTTCACAGTTAAAAAAAATAGTTTAATGAATTGCTTGTAATTTTGAGTTGAACACTTAACAGTCAAAATTCCAGCCTTTTTACAATAACCAATTCTTGTACTCATTTGGTCTAAGGCAGTGTTGCTCAACCTTTCTAATGCTATTACCCTTTACTACAATTCTTCATTTTGTACTGATCTCCAAATATGATTTTCATTATAAACAAACTTACATTTATAAATAATGATATAGATACCTGTGTTATCCAGTAATCTTAAGTGATCCCTGTGAGAGGAGCATTTAACCCCCAAACCACAAATTGACAATGACTGGTCTAAGGAGAATATCTTTCATTCTTCCATAAAATCTTTGTTAAGGAGAATTCTAACCTGTTTCCCTTTCTCCCACAAGTCAACATCACTTTATGATTTTTGGTGGAAATGTAAATGTAAATAAATCTCCAAGTAAAAAACTCTGCAAAAATTTATCCCAAATTTTTCTCTTTTGAAACCTTATACATCCTGTAGAGAGCAGCAGACTCTTCTATGCACATGAATATTCTTCTGCATCTTGGCAAACTATGTCTTTGTGTAAAATGTTCCTTTAGTTTTATTTTTATTGTGTCATCTTCTAGTGGGTTCTTCTTCATTTGAATAGAATCAAAAAATTCAAAGGAAATGAAAACCCCCCCAAAAATTTATAATTTTTTTTTCTGCAGTTATGTCTATGCTCTTTTTCTTGAAAAGTAAATATTTGAGTAATAAATGGGCATGTATTCTTATTTTTTCTTTTGTTATGTATTTCAGAATTCAAACTAATTGTTAACTGCCACTTATATAGGATATTCTACCAGATATACATCCAACAGTAATACATCCAACAGCTATACATCAAACAGTAATACAAACAGACATATTGATCATATTTATATAAACACACCAATAGGAGACATTTCATATATATTTTAATAAAGCATTAAATGACAGATGAATTATTGTAGGGCCCAGTCTGCCCTTGCTCCCTGGGGTGCATCTCATCTCGAGGACATTTTTGATCATCCAGCTAAGCTTCCTGCTAGTTCCTGTTCTCTCTGCCATAGCCTGGTGATTTAGCTGAAGGGCATTGTTTCATCTTTGGTAGGGTAATTTCCCACCTGCCCAGGAGGAGTTCCTTACACTGCCAAGTTCCCCCCTGCCTGGGAGGGAACTCCTTTACTGGGGCCAAAGTATATTAGTTTTGCAAAAAGCTGAATAAAGTGGCATTCGGCTGTTCTCTTTCCAATGACCATGGCCTCCTGTGTCTTTATTTCAATCTCCAGGCCTTTGCCCAAACTCGGGTAAAGTACAGTTGTGCATGAACTGTACCAAGAGGGTAACACAAAATTGGGTGTTACAAAGTATCAATTGAAACAAATACGAAATGCAGGTAGTAGGAGTTTGATAAACATCTACAAAATAGAGTTAGTAAAAATTCCTCAACAAACATTCAAAATATGTACATTTGCTCATTATTTTAAATTCGTAAGCATTTACTGACAACAGCAATACACCAAGTACTCTATGAAGAACTAGAAATATAAGATAATTAAAGAATAATTTGACACGTAAATATGCAAATATTCAATGAGTAACTTTTCCAAGAAGTTACTATTATAATGCTAAGACTGGTTCTTCCTGCAAGACTGCCAATTAAGCACCCAGGTAGCAGATGGAAGCTTTTGCTACATAGTGAGTAGCAAAGTGACCAAGGCAATATGGTCTACAAAGTGAGATAGTATCTATTAAAATTGACATTTATATATGCTTGTGATTGGTACATCACTCACAGTTATGTATAGTGTCTTAGTTAAATCACCAATATCACTTAAACAAAAATAAAATCTTAACTTCTAAGGAGATGAACAAAGTGGTTCAGTTTGTGTATTGCTTACTTTGAGAGCAGGAATGTTGAACTTCAGTTTTCCAAGCACTGCATTCGCAGGGATCCAAACAAAAATAAACACAGAAATGGTGGATTAATTGCCATCATAAACCAAATACTCCAAATATATATTTTCAAAACCTTTCACCTAGATATCAAAGGTCATACCTATTTCTCTGAACACCAAGGAAATTTCTTGAAAACTGATAAAATACCTCAAAACAAAGCAAGTCTCCATGGGCATAAAAAATTAAAATAAGAACTTGCATCTTAACTGACCTTAATAGATTAAAACATCATAACAAAAACAACATAAAGCATAAAATCATGGCTCTGACCTACTCACTGCTGAATAATAAATGAGCCAAGACAGAGACTAAGAAAACTAGGAAACTTTCTAGAATTGGATGAAAATGAATACACAACATACACAAACTTTGTAAAACAGTAAGGTACTTGTAAGAAACAAGTTCATTGCATTAAAGTACCTACATAAATTAATTATAGATGTCTAATATTAGTAGCTTAATTGTAACATGAGGGGAACGGTTTGTTTGTGGGTTTTTTTCTTGCCCTGCTCCCCAGCTGTTTAGTCTTGGAGAAAAATCACACTGAGATCTCTATAAGTTATAAAGCTGATTGGTTCATTAGGTCAGGCTACTTATTAGTTAACTCTCACATCTTGATTAACCCATTTTTCTGATCTATGTTAGCCATGTGGCTCAGTACCTTTTTCAGTGGGGCAGCTCACATCCTGCTGCTTCGGTGATCTGGGCAGGAGTGGGAGGAATCAACTTCCTCCTCCCCAGAATTCTCCTGTTCTCTTTGCATTATTTCCACTTCCTGTCTGGTTTTCCTGCCTACACCTCCTGTCTGGCCAATCAGTGCTTTATTTAAAACATGATTGACAGAATGCAGACAATTCTCACATACCACTATCCACAGAAAGCCTGAGAAAGCTTGGGAAAGACTAGAGTAAAGCATTTCAGTTTTCAGCTGAAGCAGGAGAAAAGCTGCACTATTTTAAAATGCTGGCTTTCTGGGCTGTCAGGCCAGGGAAAACTCTGACTCTTTCAAGCAGGCAGTCCAGACTATGGAATCGGAAACATTGTTGCAGCTTGCTTCCTGGCAAGGACCTTGAAAAGCCTTAAGAGCTTTAGACTGTTGTTTTCTCCATATTCCTTAGCAAATTAAAGACCCATGTGGTCAGAAAAAGAGAGATATACAGTAAAGAGAGATCCAAAGAGTAAGAAAACCTCTAAATGGTTTACATTGTGTTAAAAATATATACAAGCTAAAGGTTAAAGTTCTCAAAATAGAAAAGAAAGAAAGAAAGTAGCCTGGGAGGCAGAGACAGACAGATCTCTGGGAGTTCAAAGATAGCCTGGTCTACAGAGGGAGTTCCAGGATAAAGATATGCAGAGAACCTGTCTCAAAAAGCCAAAAGTTAAAAGTAAAAATAAAAGAAATAAAGGTTAAAATAAAGCCACATAAAGATGGAAAATGCACAGAGAATCTTGATACTGTTTGCTATTATGTTCTCTTTAAATTGTTTGAATGCTGAGGAAGGAGCAACAGCTGCTAAAAGATATTTACTTATAAATGCTGCAGAATTAATCAAAGATAGGTATTTTGAAAATACCCTAGCTTCAAAATTGAAGTTAAAAGGTATGTTACTTTGGAGAAGAGATTTTGCTTTTGTTTCCACAGAAAATGAGAGACTCTGGATTTATTTGGAGTTAAAAAAATTCATCTTTGACCAAGGGAGACCACCTGAGCAATCGCCGGTAGGAACAGATGCCCGATATCAGAGTTCTTCATCCAGAACAGGTTCAAGACTGCTGCCTGAGATGATCAAGACTCACAGGATACTTCAGTCAGGACTTGATCATAACTCTAAATTTTCTTTAGGTCCCCATAAGATTATCAGCGCCCCCAACCAGCTGGAAGTAGCCTGGAATACTATGCCCACATTCCCCAAAAATGGACTGTGGATATTTTCCTTTGATTTTTTTTTTAAGAGGGGGAAGTGGTGAGGGAGAATTGTCTGCATTCTGTCAATCATAAAAAAGGTACTGAGCCACATGCTAACATAGATCAGAAAAATGGGTTAATCAAGATGTGAGAGTTAGCTAATAAGTAGCCTGCCTAATGGGCCAATCAGCTTTATAACTTATAAAGATCTCAGTGTGATTTTTCTCTGGGACTAAACAGCTGGGGGGCAGGGAAGGAAAGAAACCCACAAACAAACAGTCCCCCTCATGTTATACTTAATGCCACCCCTTAATGTCCTACAGTAAAAGGAAGGCTTAATACCTAAAAAAAGTAGATGACAAAAAGTAATCAAATTCAGGGCTAAAATCAGTAAAATAGAAACACTAAAAGCAACATATAGAATCAATGAAACAGAGTTGGTTCTTTGAAAAAATCAGATGAAAAAAGATTACTTAAGCTCTTTAAAAGGAACAGAAAGATCAGTATTAGCTAATTTAGTGATTAAAAGGGGGATATATCAAAAGATATCAAAGAAGTTCAGAGAATTGCACAGATATACAATAAAATTGTGTACTCTAAAAAAATGGAAAATCTATAGGAAACAGTATGTAACGTCTAACAAAGTTAAATCAAGATCAGATAAGAAATTTAAACTGTCCTAGAACCCCTAGTAAAGTAGAAGTAGTCTCATAAAATCTACCAAATGAACAAGGCGAGGACTAGATGATTTGAGTGCTGAATTAAACCAGACTTTCAAAGAGAGTTAATGTCAATACTCTCCAAATTATTCAATAAAATAATGGCTTTTATGTAGCTTTTTATGGAGCCACAGGCAAACTGATATCTAAACTACATAAAGACCAAGCAAAGAGAAAATTACAGACCAATTTCCCTTATGAACAAAGGTGCAAATATTCTCAATAAAATAATCGCAAACGGAAGCCAAAGGTACATCAAAATTTCAATTGCTATAGTGAATTAGGCTTCATCCTTAAGATTCAAGGATGGTTCAATATATGCGTTTTCAAACTGTAATCCACTATGAAAACAAACTGAAAGACAAAAAAAAACCCCTGTGTTCTTCTAATTTGATGCAGTAAGGACCTTTGATAAAATCTAACATCCCTCCATTATAAAAAAAAATCCTGGAGCATATTTTTGCCAAATAAAATCTGATAGAATCCAAGTAAAATCTGACAGAGTCCAGTCAAAAAATGTAGAACAATTATAAATAGATTTACCAAAAGAGGATATCAATGACTTAGAAACAATTAAATGTTCAACATTTGTATTTATCAACTTAATTCAAATCAAAATGACTTTGAGATTTCATTTTACTCTAGATATAATGGCCATGATTAAAAACAAACAAACAACAACAACAACAAAAGAAACAAATAAATGAGATATTCTGGTAAGAATATAGAATAATGGAAACAGACCTCCATTGCTGTTGGGAGCACAATCCTATATAGCTACTATGGATATTGGTGTGGGTGTTCCTCAGGAAGTCAGGTATTGATCTACTCCAATATTCAATAATACCACTTTTGGGCATATACCCAAAGGCCTCTATGTCCTACTAAAGAGACATTTGTTCAACCATGCTCATTGCCACTCTTTTCATAATATCTAGAATTAGAAAATAGCCTGCATATCTATCAATGCATGACTAATAATGAAAATGTTGTGTAATTACACAATACAAAATCACTCTGTCATTTAAAAATTGAAATCATTATATTTGAGGCTAAATGAACTGGCCTAAAAAACAAATCACATGGGATAACAAGACAAAGACAGAAATAGTATATATATTCTGAAATATGTGAAAAATAGCTGGTAATTCATTGATTAGAGAGTTGACTAATCCATATGACTAGAAAGGTTTTGTTTAGAATAAGTGAGAAGAAGTGAGTGATGGATCTTCCTAAGAAGGCGAAATAGAATAGGCAATTAAGGATGGATGTTATAAATTCTAGAACAGGAATATCAAATGGAGAAGTTTTGTCCTTTCAAACCTTCCAAATCATACTTTTATTTTACTTTCTTAATTGAGAATTCAGTGAATTTCGACTATGGTTTAATTGCAATTTTTTAAATTTAAGTGAAATTCTAAGTACTTGTCAAAGGTATGAGAAAGTGATGGGAAAGAATAACCAAGACTAAGGATTATGAGATATCAGCAGTTAATATTTTATGTCCATTAAAAACTGTTTTGTTAAAAATAATAAGTTCTAGATTACAGATGCCCTGCTCGACTGTATGATGCTCTCTTTGGAAGCCATGGGTCATTAAATAAGTATAACCTTGTAGACATTGAGGAACCAGATGACCCTGAAACAAATACAGCCCTTCGGCATTCCACTTGGTGATTGCTAAAACTAGATGAAAACTTACCGCTGAAGAAATCATACACATCTGTCTCAATACATGGTGCATTCAAACCAAAACTGAGCTAAAAGGATTTTTATCATCCCCAGTGAGACTCATAATGTACCAGAGAAGAAGGGCTGAAAAAAATGTAAGGAATGAAAGATAAGGAGATGAGCTATGGATACTGTCTTTCCCAATAACAAATCCACTTGATCTTAAATACAGCAGCTGTAGTGGCCTTCTCTAAGCTTGTCAACAGATAGTCTTGAATGGAAGAGACTGTTATGTCACATCACTTCTTCCTGTGGAACTATTGACTTCTCATGACTACTGCAGCAGGTATCACCATCTTAGCTGTGCACACACTGACAAGCTCACCAGGAGCCAATGAATACTCCCTACCCACAGTTCCATAGATAACCCAGCTTATGCGCAGGGATTCACAAAATGAAACAGATATGAACATGAAAGCGCACCATAAAAGGAGCAAGAGAGGTTCAAGAGGGTATTATATACACGTATGAAATAATCCAAACAAATTTAATTAATAAAATTTTAAGTTTTAGAGACATTCATTAAATGAAAAAGTAATAAAGTCATTTAGGAGAAAAATGTTAATGTTACATACACTGATATTAATATATTTGATTTGTTTAACCATAATTATCTAGTTATTGTTTGAATGACCTGTGATAAATTCACCCCATTATGTAATATACGCTTGCCTAAAAACCTTAAAATAGTTTTTCTCTCAACTCAAATTCAAAATTTCTGGGTACACAGGGTATGTCCCACTATACCAACCCAAATTTTGTATTTCAGTTATTTCTGTCACCATAAAATCATCCCATTTTATCTATAATCAGTGATTTTTTAACTTTTAGTATTCTTTTCTGAACTCTCTTTCTCTCTCTTTAATACATATATAATATTATCTATTTTATATCTATCATTTATCTACTTTTGATCGATTATATAGAGATAATGTATTCATTTATACATATATTAATATGTATATAAACTGTTAAACTTTGTTTGAAGAACATGATGGAGTAGTATTCAATGCATTCCAAGTTTAATGCAGCCTGAAATATCATCCATCACACATAACTTTTTACCTTAAAACTAAATTATGGGCCAGGGATATGGCTGAGACTATAAATGTTAGTTGCACAAGAACTTACATTCTTGTGTCTATCTAAAACCTAAATGCAATGGTGTGTATTGTGACATTCCTCTAATATGATTAGAGGCATATGCAGGAGATCACTTTGAATTTCACAAGCTAACCAGCCTGGAGTATACAATTATATGCAAACAAGAGAGGATGTACATCAAAGTGGACATTAAGGACAACACGATAGGCTGTTCTCACCTCTTCACATCTGATAAAGGACATACATGTGTTTACCACATCAATGTGTATGGCATCAAGATCATATACACAAATCTACTATCCATTATTTATCTATTACCTATTCTCTCTCATCTATACATTTTCTGTCAATACACACACACACACGCACACACACACACATGAGACATCTCATGTATCTATCATGTATCTATTTATTATTAGGTAGTTACTATGTGCTTCTCTCTGAAATCATGGCAAGATCAATATAATCAATTTCTGTGACACTGAAAAAAATTCCTCTGTAAGTACTCTGTAACTACTGTATTTCCCTTGCTTTAATTTCCAGTTTCACTTTTTTCATATGTATCAGAATCCTTTTCTTTTTATAGCTGATCCGTACTTCATTTTGTGTGGTGTGTGATGTGTGTATATATGTGTGTGTATGTGTGTGTGTATGTGTGTGTCTGTGTGTTTGTGTGTATGTATGTCTTTGAAAGAGAGAAGATGAGAGAGGATGAGAGAAATAGAGAGAGATAGAGAGAGACAGAGGGGTAAGCTGTTCCTACCATGGATCTGTTCTGAATAATATCATTTAGAAAAGCTGTTCTTAACCCGAGGGTCACAATGTCGTAGACAAACCACTGTCTCCAATTTACATTATGATTCATAACAGCAAAATTACAGGTATGTAGTAGCACTGGAAATAATGCTATTGTTTGGGGTCACTAGAGCATGAGGAACTGTATTAAAGATTCACAGCATTAGGATGGTTGAAAATCACTGCCCTAGTGATGGCTTCTATTTAGATGTTTACTTTTTTACATACCTTCAGTGATCTGTCATGCAAATTTTATTTTCTATTGCATAGTATGTTTGAGCAGCTTAACTGGCAGTAAACTACCTCAGATTTTGTATATCTGGGAACTCATAACTTTCTCACCTCTAAGGGTCAGTTTTGTCAGATACAAAAGTGTTAATAAGTCATAGAGTAATGATTTTTAAGAATCTAAATATTTATGTATATTATGCTGGGCATTGACCCAAAGGCATGGTTTATTACAGATATTTATTCATGTATTCAACATTACATAGAAAAGCAAGCATTACAAATCTCTTCAATAACTTTTGTATTTGACTTCTTTTTAAAATTTTTATTTATGTCTCCATTTTAAATTTTATATTTATTTTATCTTTTTGTCTAAATATTCTTTATGTTCTTTGACTATTCCCATATTACTTTAACATATTTGTGCAAATTTGTGACATATATACATATATATTTATATATAATATAAATGCATGGAGATTATGTGGGAGCATATGCATATGCGTGGGTGTGGTTATATATATCATTGTGTCAATTTTATAAACATTTTGTTTAATATTCTAGTCACCAAAATTTCTATGTTCTTGCATTTCTTTCAGTGTTGTTGCTATTGATATTGCAAATAAGAATAAGATTCTCCACCTTTTCTAAGATTTTCTAATTTTTGCTAGACTTTTTTATTTTTAAATTAATCTCTGAGACTGTCTATGTAACAGGAAGCAGATATAAGACACACATACATATTCATTTCTGAAAATTATGATCTGGTTATTTCAAAAGGAAATACTGTCATGCTATATAAAAAGTCAATTAATAAATTATTATAAAAGTATGTTATCATGTAATGTTTTTTGTATTCTAGTTTTATCATTTTGGTGTGTTAAGAATTGATAGTATGGTATGTGGTTTTATATTTTAGGATATTTGTAGGCATCTGAAAGAATGTTTTTTCAAGTCAGTAGAATATCATTTTTATTTGTGTATGAGAACATTTATATGGGCAGATTCTTAAATTATCTGTGCTATCAACTGTTTGTTGGGTAATATAAACCTTTAATATGATGGTTTTGTTGAAATTTTTCCCGTCATATGTAAGACCTAAGAGTTCAACCCTTGGAACAAGAAAATATATTCACAAATATTAAAAACAAAGATGCCACATAAGTCAGGCATAAGATACTATGTAAGTTATCAAGGATGAATATGATTTTCACTGACCTCTAAACTATGCATGAAAATAGTATATAACTCCTCACTGGTGAAATCCAGTAGGATAATGAAGTCAGCTAAATTGGTTTCAGGACATTTTGTCTATATGTGTATATAAATTATTTTATTCTTAAGTACTGCAAAGAAAATGTAATAGTATTCAAAAGTCACATCAGGGTATAAGACAGAGTTTTACAGTTGTTTAAAAAGGAATAAAAACAGTTAGAAGATAAAAACGTGTCATTAAAAGATTATGAAACTTCTAATAGAGTATATTGCAAAAGCACAATTGTGCATACAAAACTAAACAAATAAGATGAGTTTTCTGTTTAAACAGGTAACTCTGTAGTAGAGTACTACCTAGCATGAATGAAGCACTGGTCTCAATTCCCCCAAGAGTTCCAAAACAAACATGTAAACAAATAAAACCTTTCCAACACTTTACTAATTAGTAATTGATTCAGCTAAAATTATTAAGAAGCTTGAAGAAATAATTTTAACTATCAGGCATTCAGTTATAAGATGTGCTTTGTCTCAGAAAAGCAAAAAATATTTAGATCATCATGTTACAAAGAAATTATAGTGTATTTTGATAGAAACCATGCCTCGACAAGAGTTGGCAGGATATGTTGGTTTGTTAGTCAGAGGCATACATAGATTTGAAAGTGTGTTAACACTTATTTTTACAAAATAATATTAAAATTTAATTCTATCACTTCCCCATTCCCTGTGAACCCTCAAACCCCTCCCATGTCGCCTCCTTCTAAACCCTCTTGTATCACTCTTTATCAAATTGATATACATATGTTACATGTATGTAACTTTTACTAATGTTACATACATATAAATATGCATAAATATCTAAATGCAGACTTCTGGTTCTACTGAATGTGTCTTGTATGTATATAACTTCAAAAGGAAATGTTTTTCATTGGGTTACTTATTAGAGGGATCATCTCAACGACAAATATTGTTCCTGGCATTTTTGCATAGAAGCTTCACTTAGCAGTGAATAATGGTGAAAGCAGAGACACACATGGCTTAGGACATTGTTGAGGGTAAGTGAGAGCAGAAATCTCAACTCTAAGTAGGATAATCATAATATCCCAACTAAGGGCAAAGGAGACAGGGCAGAAAGAATATGAGTTAGAATATTGGGACATGGGCTATAAAACATTATCTTCTGGGCATATCAGAGCCGATTCAGTCATGAACTCAGAGTCGCTGCAGCTGTCTTTGTGAAACTGTACAAGACAGGACCTAAGCATATGGATTAGAGAGGGTCTCTAAACACTCTATGCGCTATTGAAGTGCTGCTAGAGATAGGGGTTGGGGAAAAAAAACTAAATATCATTGTCTATGTGTTTTTTGAGTAGTTAAGCAAGCTACAGTGGATAGGTCTAAACCCATGATTCAAAGGTTGTTTCACTTAAACACAGTGGATCTCAAGAACAAATAAGCAACAAACCAAGATATAACTGTGGAAAAGTAATTTGTATGGTGGCCATAAAGGTGGGAGGGCAAGTAGCAAAGATGGGGATGGTATTGTCAGAATGGACTTTATAAATACATGAAATTTTCAAATAAATTCAGAATATTTATAAAAGGTCTTAGTAAAGTTTAACTTTTTCCATTTTCTTGCTCTTTTTTTTACTTCTAGGAAAAGTTAAAGGATAATATGGCTATGAATCATCTTGTTTGACTCTCAGCAAGATCTTCGTTTCACCAATAACTGACTTACCAGGAAAAGTCAGTACACAGAATTTGACATAATTATTTGCTCCTGGAAATGCAGTCCAGAATGAGGAGGAGAGTTTTCTGGAAATGGCCTTTTAAGAAACTTACTATTTTGTTTGCAGAAAACTACTAATATCTATGATTTTAGTTTATAATGCCCAAACTCCTTACAACCATTTTATTTTTGCTTAGCTAAATTTCAGTCCATTTTCACTTCTGTAGTGATGAGGCAATAGATGTGAAAGCATAACCAGTTTATTATTTTTAAAGATTGTCTGTTCATGGTTTCAGGGGTTGGTGAGTCTAATACTAATGACACAGGATCTATCCACATATTTTTTCTCCTTCATATTAGTTATATTGTAGAAGGAACTTACTGATAAAATTTTGAGACCTTAGTCTGGCCATCTTCTTGAATAAATTAAATTCATTATTGTAACAATGCATTAGAGGTACATAGAAAGAAATATGTGAGTAATCAATAGGTGAATGAGAATAAGAGAAGAAAAAATGGTTCTCTTTTCTGTAGTGATATATTACTACAATAATGACTTTAATTCATTTCAGAGGATGATGAGGTCATGATCTCAAAATTCTATCACTAAGTCCCATTTAGAACATAACTATATGGAAGATCAAGTTTTAATACAGGAATTTTGGGGGCAAAGTTAAGTGAAAACATTGAGAGTTTCTGACATAATAGTGTACTATTAGAATTATGAATGACAGCATATTAAATGAATATGATTGGTCAAATCATATGAGAATAAAATGATGATTTCATTATATTACCATGTGAACATATGAAGTCATTATTGATAACTAGTAATACTTTATCTTGAAAATAAAAATCAATGATAGAAAATTTGCTAAAACTTACTTATGGAAATTAGTTCTGAGTCTATTATTCTTATTGCATGATAAATATATATCATTTTATATTAGTATAAGATAATATGCATAGTGTTTCAGAAGTAAATTAGGATTAACATACTAATATTTAAAATCCAAAGAAACAGTTGCATTAAGAAAACCTTACAAGATACCCCATTACTCATCAGTCAGGAGGCATTGTTATTGGAAATGGAGATACATACTCCCTTACCCCTCATTGATTAATAAAAACCCAGAAACATAAATTGGGGTTCAACCAGAAGGTCAGAAAAGGAAAACAGCTAGCATGGCTCTTACCTCAGTCTGAAATGTTGATCCTCCCTTCAGAAATCTCAGAGGGAGACTGTGTGTGAGAGAGCTATCTCCTCCCATTTTATATTCCTCTCTTGGGCTGGGATTAAAGGCCTACACCACTACCCCTGGTTTTTATGGTTAACTAGTGAGGCTACTGAAATTAATGGTATTTGTCACCACTCCCTGGTCTTTAAGGCTGACCAGGGGTAGCTGTTTTAGTGTCTGACATTCAGGCAAGCTTTATTTATTAAAATACAAATGAAATGTCACTACCCCTCATCTTTTACCACGTGCAACAGAGGAGAGAGCTGACCCTCTGCTTACCAGCTGCAGCACTCAGGAAAGCAGGCCTTCCCCACCACTTAGGCAGTACAGTGATGTGGGAAGTCCTTCTGTATATGTGTTGCTATGATTGGTTAATGAATAAAGAAGCTGCTTTCAGCCAATGGCATAACAGAATATAGCCAGGCTGGAAAAGATATATAGAGATTGGAGCCAACGTGGTCAACTAAATCTACTTAAAAGAACTTGAAAAGAATTACACACACACACACACACACAAAAAAAAAAAAAACAACAGCAACAACAAATTTTAACACAGTTTCTTTCTTTGTTTGCTGGCAAAAATCAGAAATGTGGCTCCTTTAAGAGGTTTCCTGACTCAGCTTTAGCAGTAATTAAAGTACATCTTAAAAACAACAACAACAAAAACAAAAACAGAAACAAAACAAAACCAAAAAACCTGTGGTTTCCTGGACAAATGGCTCTGACTCTTTTGGGAGGTCCAGCTATGGAGTCGAGTGCTACAACTTGCTTAATGGCAACATAGAGTCACCGTGTGCCTGAAAATGGGCAATGTGCATTGCTCTCAAGGTAGAGAACATGCCTCCACCATGTTGGTGTAGGCAGAACCAGCCTGCAAGACCAAAAAGTTTGTCCTAGCCGTGCCCAAATAGCATTTTAAATAAGTGCTCTTAGTCATAAAATAATTGCAGATATGCATGCAATAAAGACAAAACCATACAGAAAAGACCTATAACAGGGTCACAGTGTTGGATAAATGTATGTAGGCTTGAGAGAGAGAGAGAAAGAGAGGAAAAAGGTACAGACAACTATAAAATAAGCAAGTACAGACGGTCATAGATTAAGAATAAAGATAATAAAATTATTGTAGCAAAGTAATAAAGTAAGAAAAACAAGCCACATAAAGATGAAATATACACAGAGAGTCTGGATTATTTTTATTATTGTGTTTTTTAAAAGTTTTTGACTGTGAATGAGCCAAGTGCAGAGAGAGATTTCACTGTACACATTGCTAAGTTTTGTCAACCTATATATTTTGGAGGTGTCTTTACTTCAAACTTTGGGTCTAAGAATATCTTGTTTTGTAAGGGAAGTTCTACTTTTGTTTCCACAAAAGATTAGAATCTGTGGATTCCTTACAGATTAGTGTGCTTTAAGGGACCAACAGCCCCTTAAAAGTGAACCCCCCCCCAAAAGAAAATGCTTCACACACACAAAAAAAAAATAGGAAGAAGTTCTAGAGAACTGTGCACAAATTCCCAAGTATTGCTTACACTTATAAAAGATATGCCATAGAAATTTGCATTGGTATGGATCTTGATTTATTGAAACATATCTTAGGTCAATTTTGTTATATGTATTTTTTGCTCTTGATTAAGGTATTGTGTTTTCTCAGCTCATTTAAAAGTATAATGTATAATTAAGAAATCTATACAGATTAATAGATAATAGTCAAGCCTGTAGTCATGCTAGTTAGGTTTTCTAGATGTACAGAGATTTATTTCAGAAGAATAGTTATTCTTCAAACCTTCCAAAGACAAGAGAATATGCCAATCAGAATGTTATAAAAACTTAGGATTTTTAATGACAATGAGTCACTTCTGCTCCTGAGAGCAATAATCTACTTCAATAGAATAGGTTGAAGATGGATGCTCCAACAATACAGAAGAACTTTGGGTGACTGTCCAGGCAGCAAGGTGTCTCTGTCAATTCTAGAGTTTTGGAAGTTTCTTACAATGCACTACTTGTTAACTTAGGAAATATTATATCGTTCTGGAGTCATTGATAGAGCTGAAGAATATATAGTTATAATTTTCCTAAGTTATGATAAAAAGTAGATATAAATATTATAACTGTAATTCTTCCTTGATTTCTGTTTTGTATATATATTTTTACTGTGTTAAATTTAAATATACCTTTTTTTTTTACCCAGAAAAGGGGAGATGATGTGGAAAGTCCTTCTGTCTATGTGTTGCTTTTATTGGTTAATGAATAAATAAGGTACTTTTGGCCAGTTGCTTAACAGAATATAGCCAGGATGGAAAAGATATATAGAGAAAGTACACAGAGTCAGTGGGAAACCATGTAGCTGCTACAGGAAACAATCGCCCCCATTGGAGTTCATCAGAACTTTGCTGGTATGCCACCAGCCTTGTGGTAAAATATACAATAATGGAAATGGGTTAATTTAAGACTTAAGAACTAGCTAGAAAGATTCTTTTTTTTAAAAAAATATTTATTTATTTATTATGTATACAATATTCTGTCTGTCTGTATGTCTACAGGCCAGAAGAGGGCACCAGACCCCATTACAGGTGGTTGTGAGCCACCATGTGGTTGCTGGGAATTGAACTCAGGACCTTTGGAAGAGCAGGCAATACTCTCAACCTCTGAGCCATCTCTCCAGCCCCCTAGAAAGATTCTTAAGCAATTGGTCAAACATCATTGCAAATAATACAGTTTTTGTGTTGTTTTTTCTACTCTGGACAGCTGGAAATGAATGAGCAACCTCCTCCAACAGCACAGCAGAGCTGGCAGGCTGTTCAAGGTGAAGCTGACCTAGCGCTGATGCTGTGAGTAAAACACAGCTGTCCCCATTACTCATCTGACATGTGGCAGTATAGGCAGAGGAGAGGTGCTCTTTCATCCTCACAACCTACCCATCAATGCCCAAGACATTGGAAAAACTGTCTATGGGATCATGAGAGAAGAAGGGATGTCCCTGCTCCTCACTAGCTGCAGCCCTCAGGTAAACAGCCTATGTAGCTCACCTTAGTAGAACCATAGATCTGGACTTGATGGTACACATGTGGGAGAGCCAACACTGAAGGCAGGAAAGCAACAGAATTGGACAAACTGCTCCTCATTGCTGCAAGGAGTGAATTAGACAAGCAACGCTGGAGATCTTACCCAGGTGAGAACAGGGAAGAACTGGTGGTTGGACCAAACCTGTAGTTTACCAGTTCCAGAACCAGGGTTATGACTTGGCCCACACCAAGTCATGTTCTACACCATCTATGTTCTACTATTGCAAGTGAAAGAACCAGACCTACAAACTTAAAATTACAGGAGCTCCACAATACAGAGCATCAATAGATTATTCTATAATTGTCTTATTGAGGGAAAAGTGCCAATAGTATAGTAAAAACCAAAGGCCTAGAACAAGGTTGATGAATCTTTGCTAAGAACAGTAACAAGTAAAAAAAAAATATGAATGAATGAGTGAAGCTCTGTGTCATACTTCAGCTGCATTGGTGAGATATTTTTTTTCTCTTAAATTTTATTTTATTTGGGAATGGTGCAGGAGCAAAGGTCAGATGCAAATTGTGTGGAAATGAATGGTGTCAAGATGCAAGCTGTAAAAGACACAAAGAACATATTAAAAGACTGAAAAAAAAGGAAAAGCTTATAAAACTTATCTCCACACCAAGTCAACAGAAAACAAAAAACATCTAGTAAGGTCAGAAGGAAATTATTAGGAGGTTAAGTGTGGTGTTAAGGAAAAGGCTTGATAAAGTTTCAGGTTAATGCCTACGAAAGGAAAACAACAAATCGTTTTTATCTAAATCAATACAAAGTATTAGATGGGAGAGAACGTTCAGTTCATGGTGTCACAGACCTGCTAGAAAGATCAATTCCAGTCAAAACATTACAGACCTTAATTTGAAAATTCAAGTGTAGCAATACATAACAAAATAAGTCATAAATACATATGGTATTTTTGCTGTTAACAATAACATACCTTCTAGAAACCTTGGCTCTTTTTAAGTATAAAGCCAGGATGAAAAATTCCTCCAGACACTTGATTTGCACACTGTAAAGTACTTTTGCTATTTACATTCATCAGGGAGTTTACCATGGTCTGGGAGAAAGGCTACCTTCAAGCTGAGTCTCAAATTACACTTGATCTTCTGGTGCCACCACTACATTGCCATTTGTTTGCTTTCCTTTGAAAGCCAACAATTTCTCAAATCACATTGCTTCAATCAGGCCAAATTTTCACATTTTCTACATATTACATACAAATTTACATTAAAGTTTTAGTTCAGTCTGTTAGTTCCTTTGCTTGACAACTGTGGAGTTTCAGCTTGCATAATCTAGTCTTGTTAACCTTTATTACAATGAGCACCCCCTTATTTCTCTTGTTTTATGATGTATATGCTTATAAAGAATATGAAAAGACAGTTTATTTTACTTTAAATATGCATCTAAACCCAGAATTACTTTTTTTAAGTAATTTTATTAAATTATAAAAGTTTCCATTTCCGCCCCTCCTCCCACCACCCTCCCACTCCCTCCACTCTCTCTCCTCCTCCCTCTCCATCCCTAAGAGCAGTCAGGGTTTCCTGCCCAGTGGGAAGTTCAAGTTCCTCCCACCTCCCTCCAGGTCCAGGAAGGTGAGTGTCCAGATGGACTGGATCCGCAAAATCCAGAATATGCAGAGGAAATAAGTCCCAGTGCCATTGTCAATGAATGGGAAAGCTAGGTGGACTGGGATGGGGGGAGGGAAGAAGGATGGATATGAGATCAGGGAAGAATATATTTCAACTAAGGGAGTCATTTTAGGGTTTACAGGAGACTTGATTATAAATGGAATCCCAGGTCCAAGGAGAGACCCCCAGATTGTTCTCTGGACAGAAGAGAGGGTGCCTGAAACGGCCTAGGCCCATAACCATACTGATGAATATTTTGCTTATCACCATAGAACCTTCAACTGACGATGGATGGAGATAGAGACAGAGACCCACATCAGAACACTGGACTTAACTCCCTAGGTCCAAACGAGAAGCAGAAGGAAAGAGAACGTGAGCAAAGAAGGCAAGATCAGAGAGAACCTTCATCTGACGGTGGATGGCGATACAGACAGAGACCCACATTGGAGCACCGGACTGAGCCCCTCAAGGTCCAAATGAGGAGCAGAAGGAGGAAGAAAATTAAAAAGGAAATAAGGACTGCGAGGGATACAATCACCCACTGATACAAGGGGACTGATCTAATGAGAGTTCACCAACGCCAGTTGGACTGGGACTGAACGAGGACGCAATCCAACCAGATTCTCTGAATTTGGCCGGATTCTCTGAATGTGGCTGGCCCGGAGTCTTTTTGAAAAGCCATTGACAATGGCCCAGAATTACTTTTTACAAATTTATATTGAAATCATTTTTTGTCAAAATGTATCTGCAATCTGATAAGGTCTCTTTTTGAAGTATCTGCTCCAAGACTTTATCTAAGGTAATTATTCTCTGTTTCTACACTTTGTTTCATACTAGTAAACTGGTGTAATATCATCCTGACAGTGGCTTTGCCACTTTGTCATTCCTTCCCTTCCTATTTTAAGGATGAGACAGATGTGCTTCCTAGCACTGCATTGCGCATAGATCTTAATTAGGACACAAGAGAAAGTGTAAGAGCATCTCTTCCTCCCATGTTCTGTACAGAGTTCAGTAAAATCCTATAGCATTCATGACTAAGAATCATGGAGGAGATCATGGAATTCTCTATTACTCCAATTGACCCTTTGTTAGCTCACTGGTGCTGCCAATAGTCCCCATATTTCTTCATCTCTTGTTACAGGTAATATTGCAGTATGTTTTATTCAAATTCTCTTTTGATCCCAGATGATTTTAAGTGATGAACATTTGTATAAAGAAAGACTTCTTTTGATGTTCTTCCTTTGAACTACATCAGTTTCCAATTAAATAAGACCAAACTGACAAGCTTCTTGAACAAAAAAAAAAGACAGAAAAAAAGAAATGTCTTTTATCTGTAACAATCTAATGTACTTATCAAGTTATGTCATAATTTTTTCTAGTTTATACTAGAGTAGAAGAGATATACTATGGACCACAATATTTTGTTGTTAATTATCAAAACTAAGAAATATGCCCAATTCCTTAGGAATACAGAATAAAATTAGAGTAAGTTTTAGAAAATAATCTTTACTTTGCAAATTTTCCTTCTGCATTTCTCAAAAGGAAGAATGGTATTGTAAATGGGTTTGCTCTTGGAAGCAAACTTACTTGATATATTAAAAGTCTATTTTTGACTCATACTTAGATACAAGAGAACAAATATGCAATTCTCATTCATGATTTATGTTTTACACAAAAACCAAGAATGCATGCAGTAATAATTAGTGAAAAAAATAGACTATTAATTTGAAGGAGAGTGAGGAGAGTTATAAAAGAGTGTCTGGAGGATAAAAAGAGAAGGGAAATGTTTCAAATGTTTTAATTTTAATCTCAAAAATAAAATCAAATAAACACTTTAAGTAGAGTTATCTTGTCCCTAGCAGTGCAAGAGAATAGCACCTGAGGCCTTCCCTCACCCCATCCACACCTTTGTGGATCTGCTGTGAAATACTGCTTTTGTACACTGTGAAGATTTGTCACTACTATTGGTTTAATAAAACATTGATTGGCTGCTAGCCAGATAAGAAGTATAGACAGAGCAACCAGACTAAGAAAATTCTGAGAAGAGAAATGTCAGAGAGCGAGTCAACAAACAGATGCAGACGAAGCAAGATGAGAGTGCTGCCCTGAGAAAAGGTAACAAGTCAGTTAATTATGGGTTAATTTAAGTTGAAGCGCTAGTTACAAATAAGCCTTAGGTAATAGACCAAACAGCTTATAGTTAATATAAAGCTCCGTGTGTTTCCTCAGGGCTGAACAGCTGTGGTACTGGAAAGGATAGGAACTTCTGTGTACATAGATCCTATAGACTGTTCCCTCTGAACCTCCTCCAGTTAGTTGTCCCTGTATCCCAACCACCAACTCCAGCAGGTATGTTTTGTAAAACCACAAGCCATGCCTGCCAGGAAACAAGATAGACTGCCCATCAACCTCCTCCTCTCTCTGTTCCTCCGTTCTCCAGTCTTGTCCCAAGCACTGAAACAGAACACCAGCTGCAGTCTTCTGTGTATCCCACAACCTGTCCCTCCCTATCTTCCCGTCCCCCAGTTGGTACCCTGTCAAAGACCAAACTTGAGCGACAGTCCCTGCTGTCCCAAGAGTTGTTCCTCCCAGAGCAACAGGTAGGATGAAAGCAGACCCACACATCTCCTACTGTTCACGAGATTCAGACCCTTTCCTCTCATCTCCATCTCTGTAACTGTAACCGGTTGTGGTCTCCCTGTACTTTCTGAGTCAATCTCCAAGAGATCACAAATGCCTTATCCTCCAACCTCTCTTCCATCATCCCAGCTACCCAGTCTCCAACACCAGCAGGCATTCTCTGAGAACATACCTGCTGAACAGGATAGGGAAACTAGAAACGGACATCTATCACACTCTCCTAAAATCCAGAGAGGAAGCAGAAACCAAGAAAGAAAAAACACTTGCCCAACAAAGACAAATCTAGTAATCATCACCCAGACTTTAGTCATCCCAAACCCATATGCTGTGAAACCAGCATAAAAACACAATGAACAACAGCCATGGCAATATGTCACCACAAGAACCCAGCTATCCTACAATATCAATCTTGGAATATTCCAACATAGATGAAAAATATAATGTAAAAGATCTTAAATGTGTTTTTATGAATATGATAGAGGTCCATAAATAGGAAATGAATAAATCCCATAAAGAAATAAGAAAAACAACCACAAATATTGTGGAAGGAGTATATAAAATTGTTCACGACTTCATTTGGAAATAGAGTCAATTAAAAAACCTGAGGGAATTCTGGAAATGAAAATTTAAGAAATAAAACAGAACTTACAGTGGCAATACTCACCAACAAAATATAAAAGATGGAATCTCAGGCATTGAAGAAATGGATACAAGTCAAAGAAAGTGTTAGACAAAAAAATTCCTGATACAAAACTTCAAGGAAATCAGGAATACTCTGCAAAGATCAAACCTTGGAATAGTAGAGAAAGGAGAAGAAACCCAGTTCAATGGAACAGAAAGTGTTTTCAAGGAGATTATAGAAAAATCTTTTCTAACTAAAGAAGAGAATGCATATAAACTTACAAGAAACTAACAGAAATCCAAATATATTGGACCACAAAAGAAAGTGCCCTCATTACATATTAATCAAACATTAAACATAGAGAACAAAGAGTGAATATTAAAAGCTGCAAGGTAATAAAAATACAAAACAACAAAGCAACATCAAAATAAGACCTATTAGAATTGCAGCCAACTTCTAAACAGATATTGTACAAAAGCAAGAAGAAACTGAACAGATGTTCTGCAGGCTCTAAGAGGCCACCAATGTCAGCCCAGACTATTAAAACCATCAAATTTTCAATTATCATACATGAAAAAAAGATATTCCATAAGATATAAATCCAGCCTGATAGCAGGTGCTAGAAGGAAAACTCCAAGTTAAGGACGTTAACCGCCCATGAAAATACACTAAATGTTCTCACACAAGTAAAATCAAAAGGAAAGCACACTCACAGAAACACACAACTCACACATCTGCATATCCATAACTCACCACCAATAACAATAGCAAAAAAACAGAATCACCAATAAGTGGTCACTGATATATCTCAGTATCCATGGTCTCACCAAATCGAAAGACAGAGACTAACAAAATCAGTACAAAGACGGGATCTATTTTTCCTCTACATTTAGAAGACGCTTCTCCACATCAAGGTAGAGTAGATTTCCTAAGCAAATGGACTCAAGAAGAAAGCTAATATAACTATCAAAAAAATTGGAATTGCAAACTAAAATTAATCAAAACAGATAGGGAAGGACACTACTTACTCATCAGAAAACTATCTACCAAATTAATAACTATACCTCTAGTGTGTTTTATTTAAAAAAAGACAACAGCATTACAACTTAAACCACAAGTTTGACACTCCCAAACTGATAACAGGAGACTTCAATATCCCAATCTCCAATGAACATGTCATCCAGACAAAAACATATTAGAGATATACTGGAGATAACAGACTTTACAAAACACCTAAACCTAACAGACATATATAGAATATTTTACCAATACAAAAAGTGAGGGTGAGATGGTGTAATTGGGTTGACATTTTGGGTATGGTGTAGAAACCTAATGCAATAGAAACTTGAAATATGTGAAGGTGATCTTAATGAAGGATCTTAGTGATACAGTATATGGAGAATGAATGTGACATCTCAGGTACTCAGGTACTCATGTGAGGTTTCTAACAGCAGTATTAGATCGTATTCAATTGAATTATTGGCTAAGGTACCATGAAAATCCCCAGACAACCAAGGCTGTTACTAAGACAAAAGATTTCTCTGGGGAAAAAAAAGATATGGTGGTCGGGGGGAGGTGGCTTTACCAAGGGCAACATGTAAACAACTCACTGAAAATGTAGAAGTCGAGTCAGTGCCTACATGAAGCCATCGCCCATAAGTTCTAGTTTCTTTGTTATAAGAAGGTGCTCTGGAGACTGCAGACACCAACCCATTCACAAAACCTTTGACCTAAAATCTGTCCTGGCTGCATAATATGCTATGGAAATGGTGGCACAGAAATTGGGGGATTGGTCAATGATGTCTGATTTGACCTGAAAAACCCACACCTGATACTGCTCGAGTAATCAAGAAGTTGAGACTAGATATCCCAGAGACCTTCTTTAAAACTAAGCATAATTGGTCTAATAATAAAATGATTATTAATAAAGTTCTGCCATGCTCGTAGTTCAGTATTTTGTCCAGTCATCATTGGAGAGGCTTCCTCTAGCAGCTAATGGCAACACGTGTAGAGGCCCACAGTCATATATTTTAAGGAATGAGAGCCTAAATTGGAGATCCCCATCAAATCCCTTACTTCAGAACTCAGAAAATTCCATGGACAAAAGGGATAAAAAGAGTGAAAGACGATACCAGGAGAACAAAGTCCTCTGAATCATAAGCAAGGCCCACAGGAGGTCACAGAGACTAAAGCTTTAAGCACAGTGTCTACTAACTCATATTTTTATTAGCTTAATTACTGTGAGAACAAGTGAATCTTTGACTCTTGTACCTGCTCTTGGTACGATTTCCCTCCTCTTTGGTTGTCATGCTCAACATTGATATGATGGGTTCTGCTTCAATTTATTATATTTTAGTTTTTTTATGTTTGGTTATTATCTCTTAGAATCCTCTTCCTTTCAAGTGAAAGACCAGAATGTAGTAGATCTGGAGGGAACTGTAGGGGAGGAGGAAATGGCAGGGATAGAGAGAGGGGAAACTTTAATCAGGATATATTGTATGAGAAAATTAAAAATTCATAAAAATCTAAATTATGAGTATATGGATGGACTTTCTTAAATTTCCAACACTGAATTTCTTGTGCACACAAAGAAGTTATTTTTATTAACTCAAATATGATACAGGTTGCACTACCCTCTGTCCACCTGTGTTTTCTAGAATGGTGGCTTCTGTGTTACCTTTGATCCAATAACCTGATAGGAAACATGAAAGCCTAAGTTTCACATTATTTTTTTAAGGACTCTGGTAAGAGTGACCTAAGTTATTGCTGACTCCATCAACGGAACCACAACTAGTTACATGAACTCAATCTAAAAGACTTTCAGTGTGGTAAAAACATCCATAAACACATGTGTTTTAGCTGAGTTAATAATACACAGCTATAGTTGACTTATGAAATAGGTGTGAGACTAGTGTAAACTTAGAGATGAATGGACACTTTACATTGAATGGACTCTATTATTTCACTGAAATTCAAGGACTGGTTGTAACTGATTGAGTACTAGAGATGCAAGCACATTTCTCCGGAACATAAGATTAAGAAGGCTAATGAAGTAAATGATAGTGTCGACGATTAGAAAAAATAAAGAAGAAATAAGATGGATTTTTTAATGTTAAAGGAAAATCAACTTAAAATATATTAAGTTAATTTGGGAAAAAACATTAAAGATATAGAAAATGGAAATGAATAAATACTGGTTTTGGATATCTACTATTACCCAAAATTATATTGCATATATTAATATCGGGTTTTATTGTAAATAATTATTTATGATGCAATGTTAGCAACAGAGATTGTTAGTGATTTTCAGACATTCAACAGCAAATAAAATTGAGTGTTTAACATGACATTTAAATCTCATACCAAATGTCCATCTTCTTTACAAGGAGAAGAATACATTTATGATTCAGGGCAGTTTTATGATTACTTCCTGTTATTGTATAATAATCATGAATCAATCATATTTTATCGTCTCAGAATTTCTGTAGTAGTGTTACACTCTGCAAAAATGTTTTTCACCATTATTTCATAGTTAGAAATTGAAATATCCTTGAAGAATTCCAAGCATTTAAGATAGAAGAAAAAATGAAATACATTCCAGTTTACTGGATATTTGTAAACATTGTTTCTGCAGCCAAGACTAATGTTTAAAAATGTATCAAAGGAATTAAACTTTCCTGGGAAACAAAAAGATTTCAGACCCCTGTGTCATCCGTCATTTCCCGGAAGGATATTTTGACATGACGTTTAATTTGAGGCACGGGTTGTTTTCTACCATTCTGTTTTTAATCAATTTCCAGAAGGAAACCAATCTAAAGTGCTTTTACAACCTGTGATCTAAAAGCAAGGTTTCCATGCGCAATACAACATGAACATGGGGCTCTGTATGAAAGAATTCCTGTTATTAAATTTAGTGGATTGAAAAGAATTCTTATCCAGTGACTATGGAATACAGCAGTACAGAGCTGTTTCAGACAGAATGAGGAATGTGACAGATAAAAGTCCCTAGGGTGTACCTCGAAAAAAGTAAAGGCAACAGCTCATCTTCAAAATCAAAGTGGCAACTGAACACACTCAGGACAAGACACAATATATGCCTTTGAAGGCATTAAAAGAACTTAATTATAACATAAATAGAATTGTGATAATGAAAAGTGCAGTTTACAGATTAAATATAAGTTAAGGAAAAACAGTAAGTTTTACTTTCTTTAGGCAGAGGTATGGATAAGCTAGACTTGAAGTGTGAGCGTGGCAGAACTGTCCTCATTACTGGTAATCTCTCATGTAGCAGCACAGGCAGAAGGAGAGATGCCCTTCTCTGCATCAACACCAGAGGCAGGTGGGAGAGCCGGTCCTGAGGTCATAAAAGCTGAAGAGTTGCCACTGCACCTGGTCAGCTGCAGCACTCGGGAGAGTGAGCCCAAAGCCATGCATAGGCAACACAGTGGAGCTGTCTCTTAAGCTGTAGATGGGGAAAAACTGATCCTGAAAACATGAAAGCAGGAGAACTGGACCTGTCCCTTGCTTGTTGCTGCCAGGCTGAACTAGCCAGGGCAATGGAGGAGAACTCACCCTGGTGGTGAGGACAAGGGAGCACTGGAGGGCTGAACAACGACTCTAGCCCAGAATCAGTTGGCCCACCCAAATCCCCACACCATTTTTTATCTGCTGATAAACAGATAAACAGAATGTCCTACACACCTGCAGGATCTCCACCGCACGGGGCAACAACAGGATAACAAAGTGGAGGTCCAGTGAGGGTCCAGAATCAATACTCTAACAGAAACCAGAGGCCTTGAACCAGATCAATAACTCTTCAATGAACACTTGGAAGTAAAAATATATAGACAAAGAAGTTTACAGCGTGTCACACTAGAGCTTCCATGATGAGATTGATTTCTCCCTCTTTTTTTGTTTTAAAACTTCTATTTGAAGCTTTAATAAGTACAAACTTACAGATTTGATAGACAGTATACAGTAATTTCAAGAAGATATTAATATAAGCTCATTTGGGTGGGTGAAGACCACATCCAAATTCATAGTGGAAATATTTAGATATATTATGTTCTTCTAATTGAACCTGATATTTAAATACTTGCAGGGTAATTTTAAATCAGAACACACATAAAGTCAATGAAAACAGTCTTACATTGTTTTCTGGGATTCTATATGATATAAAAACATTACATTTGTGAAATGATACTACATATATCCAATTCACATTTGATTGATTTGCATTAATATAAATCATTAAAATGCACTGTGCCTTGATAATAATTTTATTCTTCAAGTTATTACAAAGCATTTTTCCACTTCTTGGACATTTTAATAGAATCTACTCAAGTATTTCAGCCTTGGTAAAATCCAGAAAAAATCCAACAGTGAAAAACAAATAATCTAGTCCAAATTAGAATCACATGAGACATTAAATTGATCATTTCTTTTTCACCACAAGCATTAGTTCATGCATATTTTTGCATAATGTTATAATTTTGCATTAAAATGTTTGATCTGTTGATGGCGATATTTGCAATGCATAAAATTAACTTCAGTAAAAATGTGAAAATGAAAGTCTAGTGATAATTCTGAGTCAATTAGATATACAAAACAGATTGGCATATTTTAAAGCATATCTTTATTCTGTTTTGAAAACACTTCTGGCTCTTACAATTCTTCTTGCCCCACTTCTCCCGGGGTTCCCTGACTTCAACCACAAAACTTTAGGCCTATTATCTCTTCTCCCTGCTGGATGTGCTAGGGCAATGAAGGTACAGAACTTTTCGGAGTAGTCAATAAATAGCTAATCAATTTTTATTTGTTTTTGTTTTGTATGTTTTCTTGAGACCAGGTTTCTTTGTAAGGACCCCAACTGTCCTGGAACTCCTTTTGTAGACCAGACTTGCTTCTAAGTCACAGAGATCTGCCTGGCCCTACCTCCTGACTGCTGGGATTAAAACTTGTGCCACCACACCAACTGACTGATCTAATTTGAGGTCCATACCATGAGAGAACTAATCCTTATTTTGTATTAATGATCAAGAACCTGAGGTCATATATCCCAGAAACCAAGTATGGAAAAAAAATCAGCAAAATGATTGCAAACAGATATTTTGCTATACTCTACTAGTAGATCCATGAATGGCCCAATCATCTTCAGAAAAGCTTAATATGGCAGCTGATGGGAACTTGTGCAGAGATCCAGAGCCAAATATTCCTCAAAGAGATGGTATACGTTAGATATCTCCAACGGGTCCCTCTCTTCAGAGCTCTGAGAACTCAACAAAGGAGGGGAAGGAAGAAATTTCAGATGCCAGAGGGACGGAGGATACCAGGAGACCATGGCCCACAGAAATTACTTTGTAGAATTCATAGGTGTTTACAGAGACTGGGCAATCATGGAGCCTGCCAGGGCCCAAAGTAGAACTTTGGCAAATATGCTATGGTTGTTAGCTTGGTGTTTTTGTGGGACTTCTAAAAGTGGAAATGAGGGTGTCTCTGATTCCTTTCAATTCTCTTGGTACCCTTTTCCCCTTCTGGGTAGCCTTACCAAGCCCTGATTTGTTATACTGTGTTCAGCTGATATCCTTAGGAGGTCTGTTCTTTTCTGAAGAGAAACAGAGGTGTGAATCTAACAGAGAGAGTAGGTATGTGTGGAGGACATGGAGGACTGGATGCGGGAACTTTAGTCAGGATGTATTGTATAAGAGATAAACAAACAAACGAATGAATGAATGAATGAATAAGAGAATGACTCCAAAATATGACTATAAACAAGACTTTAGAGCATTTTTAAATTAGTGATTAAAGGGAGAGGGACAAGGTCAATGTTGTTGGTGCCATTCCTGGGTTCTACATCCCTGGTCTTGCATTCTATAAGAAAGCAGGCTGAGCAAGTCATGGGCTGCAAGTCAGTAAGCAGCTCCCTTCCATGACCTCTGCATCAGCATCTGTCTCCAGGTACCTGCCCTGTTTAAGTTGCTATCCTGACTCTCTTTGATGTTGAAAAGTGATATGGAAGTATAAGGAAATAACCCCCTTTCTTTCTAAGTTGCTTTGGACCTAATATTTTATCACAGAAATTACAACTAAATAAGACAGCATCTGTGATTTTATACACATTTTCCCCCAATTTTTTCATTCTGTTTTTAGATTTCAGCATATTGATTATTCAAATTATCTGGAAGAGAGCTTGAAACCCGAAACTATTTTCATCATCATAATCATGTTGTTGGAAGATTACAGGCTCTTTACATTTACTTCTTAACAGCTAATTCTTTTAAAGGAACAGTTTAAGAAAGAGGATTTCAGGTGGTAAAAATTGGATGTCGTTGAAGAGAAGAAAGGTGGGTGATCATGAAGAGAGAAAGGGAAATTGAGTGTGCATGTAATTAAAGGAAAAAAGCTGAGGACAAGTTTGAGTGATAGTATTAAATGAACAAAGGTACAGAAGGATCAATAAAAGCAAATTACATGTGAAAGCAACATAATAAAACCTAATACCTTTTATGCAAGGTAAAGTACTAAAAATTCTACCAAGAATATCTTTATTCATAAGGAATGTTTTTGAAATGCATCTTTCATGGATTCCATATAAGCAGAATAATAAATATTCAATTCCTTATTTGTCCTATTTTTTAAGCTTGCAAGATGAATCGATGAATTGTGTGAATTGATATTATAGTTCATATATTAGTCTCTCTAATTATAATTTTCACATTACTTCATTTTATTTTTGTTGAAATTTAGAGGAAGCTACTTTACACAATCTGGAATTACTTATTATTTATTTTTTTAAAAAAAGATTTTAGTTAAATTGAAATATTTATATTACCAGTCTGAATGCTAGTCTTAGATATATGGATTAACCAAGCAATATATAATAACTAATTATATTTTAAATTGAGACAATTCAGATAACAGACACTAGCATTTTTAATTTGAGTATGTGTACAGAAATGTATGCATGCTTTTGGGTCCAGGTCCACACACATGTGTATTCATATGCAGTTGGAGGCCAGAAGTTAGCCTAATGTGCTTCTTGTAAAAACAAAACAAAACAAAAACTATAGGCTTTAGTTTTATTGTACAAAATCTCACTGAGCCTGAAGTTCAAAGATGAGTTTAGACTGACCAGTCATTAAACCATAATTACCTGATTGTCTCTACTTCCCCAGTGGTGTAACAAGCATGCGCTAGCTTGCCAGTCTATTACATGGATTCTGGGAACCTAACTCAGGTCCTCATGCCTGTAAGTCAAGCACTTTGCCAAGGGAACTATTCCCAAGTATGAGGAATTATGTTTTCTACTATTTGCCTTATTCCGTTAATTGGAGGTCAATAACTAGACAATAATCAAACAACCTCTTCATCTTTTTGGAATCGAGAAAAAAATGTAGTAGGAATTATTCACATCGTTACCCTTATAATAATTTTGTCTTAACTGTTGTAATGTGGTTTGTCCAAAACACATTAAATTAAATGTGATTTATTTTCTGTCAAAACTTACCTTTCTTTTGGGTGCCTCTTTCTAGCATTCTGCTCAAGAAAGAAACTCTATTACTTGTATCTTAAAATGTTGAATAAAACAGCCTTAACTCTGTATGTTCTTTTTAAAAAGTTAGTTGTAGTGAGTGTGATACTCTCCCTGATTAACTTTTCTTATTTTTTATATGCCTCTAACTAAAGGTGGTCTAATAGCAGTGCCAATTGTTAGTAAATAATGAATTGATTAAGTTCCAAAACATGAGCATATACTATTTTAAAAAACACAAGTTTTTGCTCAATTAAAGAAAAAGCTCCAACTATTGCCATTTTATATGGTATGTTTTTTTCAAAGTTTATTAAATTATAAAAGTTTTTTTAATATTTATTTATTATGTATACAATATTCTGTCTGCGTGTATGCCTACAGGCCAGAAGATGGCATCAGACCTCATTACAGATGGTTGTGAACCACCATGTGGTTGCCGGGAATTGAACTCAGGTATGGTATGTTTTTTAAGATGCCCAGGCTTGAAATACAAAGCACGTGCCTAAAGTGATTCTACATGACATATTTAATGACAATCTGAATACACTTAGCAACGTTTTAATTGCCACAGACATGGTCTACTCTGAGAAAATTAGTTATATGTGAGAATAGACACACTTTTCCCTCAGAACTCACTAAATACTTGATTTTAAGAGTAATCATTTTCTTGATCACCCATTTCCGGGGAGAGTTCTTCAAACCAGAACATTTGAGATTATTTTAGGTTGACAGCACTCTAGAGGCAGCTTATTTAAACCAGTAATAAGCTCATTAAATCTAAAGACTTCATAGAAACTGTGATAAGAGACACAATCAACTTAAGGGCTTTTCAAGGGAAAAATATCAAAAAGTATACTTTAAAACAACCGAATGAGAGGTATTTGATTGCTACCTTTCTGGTATCACCAAGTCATTCTGATGCTAATGGAAAAGAATATCAGAAATTCACAAGGCTTGGTGCTCACTTCAAATGCAGGCAAAGACTATGCGGTGAATGCTCTTCACTCCTCCCATCCATCAAATTCCTCTCTGAGTATGAAGACGAATTTTCGTGGCCATAAAATTCTATCTGACAGCCTTCATCATTTCCCATCTTTTCTGTCTTTCACTAGTAATTCTCTTCTTTTTATTTAATCATTTCATCATAGTATCTTGTTTCAGATTTCTATCTTTATTGACATGTGCTTGTCTTTAAAAATTACTTAGGAGTCATTGCTTAGGAGAAATACATATAAAATTTTAGGGTCACCTAAACTCTTGTGCAAACACTTCGGAGTTTAATAGGTTAAAATTCCTGGTGAATAAACGTCGAGACAGAAAGCAATATTTTTAGAAATTTGTTATGGAGAGTTTATTTTGATATATCTGGGAATGGCAGGTAGGAAAGGAATTTTAGAGAGAAATAAGCAGGCTGTGATTTAAATCCCATCACTTCAAATGATCTCAAGGAGAAATTTGGTGTTGGGTTATGTCTCCAGATTTTACATACATTGGGGTAAGGATATGGAGGATGTTATATGTTCCCCTCTGGGCAGTTAGTAGGTAGAGATAAGTAGTCAAGGGAAGTTGTTCGAGGGAGCACTTTTTAGTCAAATGTCATGGCACTGAAAACTGAAAATTGTTCATAGTTTATAGACAGTATGAAACCAATCACTTACTATTGATTATACTTTTATATGATTTATAACAGCATCTACCATACATACTTAAATGAAAAGTAGCAACACCTGTGCATTCTATGCCTTTAGTTGTTATAATAAAATGACACTACCCAAGCTAATTTATGGAGGAATGTATTTATTTAGGCTTATGGTTGGGGAAGGATACTCTGTAGGGCAAGGAAAGCATAAGAGTAGTCAGGCAGAATAGGCACAATGAGGCCCATCTTCCATAAAAAGCATAAAACAGAGTGAACTTCAAGTGAGGCAAGACTATAATATCTCAAAGCCTACCACTAGTGACATATTTTCTCCAGCAAGATTTCATCTCCCTAGGGGTTCCATAATATCGCCAAATAGCATCACCAACTGGGGACTAGTTTTTTAGATACTTATAACACAGAATCCTTTTTTAGTTAAACAACAACAAAGCAATGAAACTAATGTATATTGATGATGTACAGTATGATACAAGAGGCAGACTAAGAAGTTGATATACAGAACAGTTCTTCAGAATAATTTTATCTTGATATCTATATATCTATAAACAGTCTTGCTAAAGGTTTTATATATATATATATATATATATATATATATATATACATAGGAAGAATGTAACATGAACAGTATTTTCCATTTTCTAGGGTCTACTTCATATATTCTGTAACACAGTTGTCTTTTTCAACATTCCAGGAGAATACACCTTGAGAGAAATTAAATTATTAGATAATTACTAGATAATTAGACATATTATGTATCCATATTGTTTTTTAATATTGCATTGTTTTGCTTCCCAATCTCATGAATTAGAAATAAGACTCGGTTGCTGATGTTGGACTTTATGTATCACCAAACTATGAGAAAAAATGCTCCAAAGTAGTAATCTATAATTTAACATTATCTCTTTTGAAGAACAAGCTGTGTCATTTTCTGCACACTGTATCAAACAGAAGATCGGCTTGGTCCGCAAAGTCTTTCCTTTATTCAATATCAGCTCCTGTTTCTGGGATAGTTGGATTCAACCATGACACAGTAGCTCATTCTAGATCATGAACTGCCTGATCAGTATCACTGTAATGAAATGCCAAGGCTCAGTGGCAGTCTTCAGCTATAAACTAACAGAATTGAGGTTAAAGTGAAGCATAAACTGGTAATGAGGCCTGAGTGAATGTGGTCAAAATGGTAGGTATACTGAAAGAAAATAAAATCAAATGAGCTTAGAAGAGAGGAACAGGTAGTAGATAATTAAGTCTGTTGAAATTATGCTAAAGTTTGAGAAACAGTGAAGGGTTTATAAAGGAAATAAAGTGGATAATGTGATTGAGATTATTAGAAACTCAGAAAATGATTTTGAAAATCCACAAAAATTAATGAAAATGATTACATAGTAATATAGAAGAAAGGATGATATCTATTTTAATTCTTTTTACAGGGATTGAAGACAAGGTTTCCCTATGTAACACTGGCTGTCCTAGATCAAGCTGGCCTTGAGTAGAGAGACTCATCTGCATCAATCTCCTGAATATTGGTGTTAAAGGTGTACCGCCACTGTTCAAACTATTCTAATTTTAATAGTATGTAGTAGCAAATGCATTTGTGTAGTGTGATGTTTGAATACCATGTGATGGTGTATTGCTGTGATTGGGGTAATAAAAAGCTGAATGATCAATAACTATGCAGGAGGTTTAGTGATAACATCAGAGACAGAGAGGATTCTGGGAATAAGAAACGTAGAGTCACCATTCAGAGAGAGAAGAGAAAGAAGGAACAAAATGTAAGAAAGGTAATACCATCTGGCAGACAATAGATATTAAATAAATAGATTAATTTATATTAACAACCAATTAAGGCAAGTTTAAACTTTTATAATTAAAAATAATTATCTGCGTCATTATTTGCAGACTAATGATCCTGACAAAAAAAGCATACTACATTTGGTGGTGAATGTCAGGCACAGATATGAAACACAGGGCCTGAGAAAGCTACAAAAAGTTCTGGGAAAGTATCTGGGATGTGTTTTGCTAGTTTTTCAGTCTCTTAGGCATTGCCAGTGTTGGCAGCATGCAGAGGTGTAGCTATAGGCCATTCCCTGTGGCCTGGAGCCAGTCACCTGAGCCATGTGCCAAGACCATGTGCTAAGTTGAACCGCATAGTGATTGATATAGCAGGTTAAGATTTGTCTCCTACTGCCATACATGGCTTCAGGCATTAAGTAAAGCCAAGTTCAAACACAGAATAGCTCTAAAAGGGACAGTATTTTAAAATTTTACCTAGATGCTAAAGAAGAAAAAAAATGGGGATAGACAGTTATAAAAATACTTTTTAAATAATAATGTCTTTACAGAGAGAATAAAGTCATATTAAAACAATGTAAAGAAGAGAAATATACAGTATCAGGATTCTGTATGGTGCTTTGTTAACTGAGTTTTTTTAAATGCTTATATAAAAAATGGAAGCAGCTGAGAGACATTGGATTATGAAAGCTATTAAATTAAACCAACTGATATATTTTAAGAATGTCTTAAATGAAAAACAGGAAATATGTTGAATTGGTAGAGGGGCTATGCCTTTGTTTACAGAGGAATTGGGCATTTAAGATGTCTAAGGTTTTTCATGATTTTAAGACACTTCTGGCACTGTCAATACAAATTTACTTCCAAAAATGATGATAGGCTTCAAAGAATTCCATATGGAGTTTGCTTTTATTGTGTCAAGGTTAGTCACTGGGCAAATCTACTGCCATAGACTTAACTGCTTACAGAATGCTGTCCAAATTGAACAAACAGGACACCAAAAAGACAGTTGCAAAACATTGCCAAGATAATGTAGGACAGTCCTTAATTCTTTTTTCACAGAAAAGTCTGCCAGATATTCTTGACCTATAGGCAAAGACAGATCCCCATCTTACAGACAAATCTTGGGGGACTGTCCAGGTAGCCAGCTACTTCTCCCATTTGTATAGATGTTGAAGTCATTTGCTCAGTCTTCCTGTCTATTCAGTTAAGATTATGTCTAGTATCTTTGATGGGGTTCAAAACCAGACAGTTAGAGTTGCAGTTTGCTTTGTTATCAAATTCAGAAAACAAACTCACATAAAAGATGTAAAGTTTATAATGTCAAGAAACATAAAAGTTACACTGGTTATCTAAGATATTAAAAGGTCTAAAAAGATATATTTAGGATTATAATACAAGTTATGATAGAAAATGGTTTGGGTAAATATCTGGCCACACTAAAATAGAATATTTATTGCAGTACTACTTTCTTCAAATTGCCAATATGTAAATGAACTTGACATTATAAATACAATTCTTACTTATAATTATATACTGTGTTAGAGTTAAAACCTATCCTTTTTACTTAGACAAAAAGGGAGAAATATAGGATATTTGCACACTCTGTGAGGGTGTATTTCTGTGATAAAAGCCTGAATGGCCTATAGCTAGGACAGGAGATATAGACAGGACATCTAGAGGCAGAGAGAACTCTGGGGAAACAATAGGTGGAGTAACCATCCAAACAATAAAAAGAGAGGTGTAAGATGGAAGAATAGAAATGCCACATGTCTGAACATAGATAAAAAGTATGGCTTAAATAAGTTGTAAAAGCAGGTTCAGAAAGCCTAAGCTAAATGCCAAGCTTCCATAATTAATAATAAATCTCCAGGTCACTATATGTGAGCTGGCAGTTCTGATGAAAAAGCATACTACAAGTGTGAAGTATGCAAACTAACACAAATTTATAAATTTAACTCCAGTATAAAGAAGATGACCGGGACTTGTAATTTCATATCCTTTTGGAAAATGAAGTTCCTTAAAAAGTACACTTGGTGGGAGGAAGTGGAACTTCCCACAGGGCAGGAAACCCTGACTGCTCTTAGGACTGGAGAGGGAGGAGGAGAGGGAGTGCGGGGAGTGGGGAGGAGTATGGGGCAGAGGGGAGGAAGTGGAAATTTTCATAAATAAATAAATAAGTAAATTAAAAAAAAGTACACTTGGTTTCTATATGGGGGTAGCCTAGAGGAGGTAAGCCATACTACAGTAGATTGCCCCATCTAATGCATATATAGTCAGCACAAAAATGATTCAGGACGTTTCAAAACAAACCAAACAAAGAATAAAACAAACAAACAAAAACCCCAAAACAAGAAAGAAAAAGAGAAGGAAGTATATAAAAAAGAAACAAGCACATGGAGTATTTATGTGTGAGAAAATGGGGAGTTGGATCTTAAAGGAATTAGGGAGAGGAATGAGAGAGAAAGATGATCATAATATGTACTATGAAATAGTCAAGTACTTAGTACGAATATCATATAAAATTAATTTTACTATGTAGGTAATGTGCACTGAAAACTTTGGTACGTATCTTTATTATCTACTATCACACAGCAAATTTGGGGACAAAAAGCACTGGATGAAAAGAATAGTAAAACTATCCTGTCTTTTTATACTTGCATACCAATAAATGCAATCCCCAATTCTTCGGTGGATTTTCTATTTAGTTACTTCAAGGGTTTCTTCATCTACTGAGAATACTCAGTTGCTCCCTAAATCCCACACATCCCAATTTCGGATAGCAATAAAAACAAAACTTATTTGCTTGATAAGTTCATATTAAATTTGGGATTCCTAAAAATGTATCTACTCCAATGTACAAACAAGTAAATGTTAAAAAAGGATTAATTTCAAGGTTAACCAAGGAAAAATCCCAGCAACCAACCATGCTCTGCCCAGGACAGGCTGTTTTGAAACAATAAATATGGCTGCTTATGTGAAGAAAACACCAATCTGTTACATGATCTTTACCACTACCCCCTGTTCCCAGTGCTAAAAGTATCATTCATAAATACAAAGTTCAAATGGATTAAGCTGCTTAAAATAAAGATAGCAATATTGTATCCCTAATAAAAATAGGAAGAAAGGTAAAATTTCTTAAAATAAGGTTTATCTGTGTGAATGCTCTAATAATTTTTTCAAAATGTGGGAGCATAAGAAAGTGGGAATCATGTACTTTTATTGTTGTTGTATCAAAAAAAGACTATAAGAATTAATTCTCATCCTTTAGATTGGTGATCTTTAAAATTCTGATTAATCTAAGAATTTGAGGTAAGCATGCAAATTCTAGTTATTTTCAGATTTGTGAATTTGTTGGCTAGGAAATTAAAAGTTGATAACATAATAGAGATTGATCGAACACATGAATACAGGTATTAAAAAATGTTGAAAAGAATTTCTATCTTTCCCTTCAGAATCAACATATGAAGAAGTGATTATTGCAGTATTGTTTAAAACATATATTCCTAATTTAGTTAATAAGAAAATATGTCAATAAAACAGACAATTAAATATTCAAATAACTTAAATAATATATGAAATCTACCAAAATATAAAATTCAAAATGTAAGACTTAAAGAAAAATTGCATATTGAACTTTAAATATTCTTCCAAAATCATAGTGTTTTAGTGTTTTCATATTTTGAGGTTGCAGAAAGGCAAGAAGAGAAATGATGAACATCAAATTACTTTCACAATTATATGAAGCAAAACAAAGGAGTTAGGTGAAGTTTGGCTGTTTCTCTTATCTTATAGAATTAAAATTACTAGGAAAATATTTTATATATTGGTTGTTTTTCCTACCTTTGAAGGCTATTTTAATGAAGATGATTTCAGCAGGATATAATAATTACAGTTATAAGAAAGCCAATTAGTGAGTATGCATTTATTTTTATGTAAGGGCCTCTAAAAGCAATAAACACTTGCTTCCAGTTAATTTTAAAGGCCTTTGGTTCATTGTTAGTATTTAATTTCCAAAGTAATTTCAATGCTAATTAAAACCTTTAGTACCTACACTGAAACAGCCCATCAAATGTGATTTAATTTTTTTTTCCTTACAATCTAGGAAGTATATCTAGTCTTTAGAAAATTTGAAGTAAAAGTATGTAAAATAGTCAGAAAATTCAGATTCAGGTAATGAAGTGTTTATTTTTCAGAAGTAACCCCTTCATTTAGCTTTTTCCTCAAAAGAAAAATGATCTTTTTAAAAATCCATTAAATACTATTAGTACTGGCACATGTCTCTTGTGACCTGAATTCCTGGAAGGATGTGGAATGGAAGTACTCTGCAGATATTTTGGTGATGGTGTTGGTGTTGGTGCTGGCATTTTTGGTGCGGTTACCCAGTTAACCAGTGTCCTTTCCTTTTGTCATTGTATCCACAGTACAGTTCTTATGTTTTCCTAATACTAGATCCATCTGGTTGATGGGATACTTTCTTTGATTCCCCAGAAATACCTTTACCTGTCTTATGTAACCATGTAGTTACCTAGACAGGTGAAGATACAAATAAATACAAGGTGCAGTCTAGAGATAAAAACAGATGTCACCCCCTTACACAACAGACCTGACATGAAATTAATTTATTAAGTTCATAGTATTGATATGCCTATAATGAGTAGTTGAAAGAATAATTCAAATTACTGTTTTAATTCTGTTTCTAAGATCACCGTCTTAGTTAGATTTTACTGTCAGTTTGATACAGCATAGGGTGAGCTGAGAAAGAGTCTCCATTATAGGTTTCCCAGACCAAGTTGACCTGAAGGTTTGACTGTGAGGGATTGTCTTGATAACTGATTGGTGTTAAAGGACCCAGTTCACTGTGCACAGGCACATTTCTATGGGCAGGACATTGTAGAATGTAATATAATGCTTGCTGAGTATGTGCCTACCTGTGTTCTTGCAAAAGTTCCTGTCTTGACTTCACTCAATAACATACTCTAACCAGTAAGATGAAATAAATTCTTTTTTTCAGTATATTGCTCTTAATCACAGTTTTATTTGATAATAAAAACATAAGTCATGCTAGAACAATTGCTTTCAAGCACAACAAACGAAATAGCAAAGAAATAGTTTTTCAGTTTTTATTTTATTATTTATTTTTCAGTTTTCAGTTTTTAGAAAACCATCAATGCTTCTGAACAGAATATACCCATTCCCCAATTTTCTTTTTCTTTTTTCTATATATTTGAAGTGTTATTGATGTGTTCACCCTTGCTACATTTATGATTAGATTCTTGAATTACAAGAGATGCATGTCTATATTGTGGGAGCCACCTTATACTTTTAAAAAGATTCTGAACACTGTCTTTCATAAGGTCATTTTTTATTGTCTGATTTAATTTCGATTTCAAGTATTTTAATAACAAAAATGGAAATTTGTGTGAAGAATGAGTATGTGGATTATCAGAAAATGTACTTCCTTACATTAGGCATAATGAGACTCTATACATAAAGTTTCTATAACTAATAAGTTTTATAATAGATTCGAGGCAGTGAAGATTTCCAGAAGCTAACAGTCTGTGACCAATGGGTCCTTGAGTGGCTGCAAAGTTGACCTTAATTTTAATAGAACTATAAATACCAGCTTTATTCTCTTCATGGGAATTACTACAAGTTGTTTTAACAAGAAAAAAAATGCTTCTAATATTAAGTGAAGTTTCCTGGAGGACCCTTTAAAGCCTATTATCATTATTTAGTTCTAAGAAAATAACTAAAAGATATTCCATTGTGTAAAGGTGATGTATGATTTTTATTATTATTATTAATGATGATAAATCTATGGTTTTGAAAACATCTCATAATCTTTAGAGTTGATGGTCTTACAGTTAACATATGTACACATTTTAAGATATTTAATATTTGGTAAGTATTTGAATCACTTATGTTGTTTTAAAATTAAGTATTTATACTATAATGACTCCATAGAGTCAAATAAGTTTGAAAAATCTGATATTTCATACTATTTACAAATGAGTACTATTGCTTGGTACATTTTCATTGATCTTGGCTGAAGACAAAAGATTAATCTTCGAGACTAAGACTTTTTTTATTTATGCCACACAAAAATCTGAAAATTAATAAATTTACTTTATCTGTGCTTCTTGGTAAGTACTAAAAGCAAATACATGTGCACATAGAACAAATCAAAATACATACTAATTTCTGTCACATAAAATGTAGCACTGATTCAAGAGAATTTTGATATTTTATTGGATATCAGATTGACAATTTTCACTGAGGGAGGTTATTAACCTGTTGTCTGTGAACAAGCATTTCTCTCTTATCTGAAAGGTAATTTATAAAATAGAAAAATATAACTAAAATTTTTATAGATTTTATTTTGTTGTAAAATGTGCATGAGTGTTTGCTTCAATGTATGCATGTTCTAATCCCTATCCATCCTCAGTCTACTCATGAAATATTCTTCTATTTTTCCTTCCCAGTGAAATCCAGGAATTCTCTCATGAACTTCCTTTGAAATTTTCTGAAGTAATATTTCCATCTTTCCCAAGACAATAATCTTCACTGAATAGAATGCATGAATTTGTTCCCTTATACTATTGGCTTATAAGTAGGGAACCCAATCAATAACACAATTTTTAAAAATCCTAAGTAATGATTAAAATTTGCATGGATTCCAAAATAGTATCAATGAAGTTCATCTCTAAAGTTCACTGCAATTTTTCATTATAGTTTTTTAATAGAATGACTTCCAGTAGAAAAATAACATCTTATAGTATACTTGTAATGGTCATTTAAGCTATTTTTTCAATGTAGATATGGACAATTTCATTTTAAAAATTATTTATTGCAATCATAAGTTAATGTAGTCAAGGTATGGGATTATTTGAACAGATAAATATCTTTGTAAACATATTTGCAAATGTATGACTTAAACATTATATATTTTCAACATGAAGCCTATTAACACAAAGCATTCCATGCAAAAATGTAGAGAAAGAAGTATTCATGATGAACCTATACAGAAATACTTGCTTTCAATTATACCTCATCTATCAATGAGGGTCCAGAATGACAAGACCTATGAATGATCTGAGCTCTGGCAAGAGAGTTCATCACAAATTCCTCATGAATGATTTCAGCTATGTTGCTTCACTTTCTACAGTGATGAATCAAAGACCTTGAACATGCCTACCACTCTTCTATATTCCCATTTTCCCCATTTTTTTCTTTTGAAATTTATTATATATGGTCAGTAAGGCTATAGGAATTCCTTCAACATCCTGAGGTAGCTTGTCTTACCAGGCTTAACATGAAATACTCCTGCCAGATGTGAATGAGCAACACATTATATTTGTCAGCACAACTAGCCATCTAGATTCCGTCCATTTCATGGACTGGCTGAGTTAGAAATTCCACAAGAGGCATCCAGAAGTATTTTATGGAGGAACTGTAGAATCTGAGAGTGTTTTCTTCTGCTTCTGATAGGTGTCTCACTAAGATTACTTGGCATTTGGTTCTAGAAGAATGGAGCTTAAAAATGAGGCACATTAAAGTCTCACTTAAAGGCCAAGTTTCTTCAGAGAAGCCAACAATTTATATTCAGAAATTTAATGAGAGTTACATGAGTAAAGTGATCAGTTTCAAGAGCAAGCCTCACATAGCTGACAAGACACATACAATAAAAGCAAGTCTGTACACAGGGGCGTATAAACAAATCACAATAGTCAGTTGCAGTGAATAATCTAAAGTAAACTCACTCCTACCTACTACACCTAGAAGGGGAACAAACGCACATTCCAAGAATGTTGGTGTTTATAAAGAAACTGAGGTCACATTTCCTGTCTTGTTTTCTTGGAGGTTTCTCACAAGCACTCAGCATTCCCCTTGCTAGATTTTATTATTAGACTATGTTCTGACAATATATAAAAACTTTATTTACATTACTATGACACCTATGTCCCACCCAACCAATGCAACCTCTGCCCCCCTCTCTTTCAAATCCATTATCTCATCTTCAACTATTGTTGTTGCATACAAGTGCACATACATTCATATGCATGCACACATATGCTCTCAATGTAAATGGGATGTGTCCCTGGACAAAACTGATTTTCTTCCGAGACAAATGTTAAATACCTACATCTCTTCACCTAGGTGAGGGTAGTTTATGTTAGCGTGTAAACTCATGTTGGCTTAGATTGTTCAGGCAATCATATAGCCAAGATTTCAGTAACACCATTTTCCTCTCATATATAGAAGACATTATCTCACAAAATATTATCATTTACATCAAATTGACTACAAGGAAACTCCCACCTGGAACTTTAAACCTGAGTTACTACCCATGGCTGAAGAGATCATGGACAAGAACAAAGAACTGACTCCTGTCTCTAAATGAACATAAGTTCTGACAATAGTCTCATTGCATAGTCACATTCCCATAGATAACCACAGCTCTCGTGCCTTATCACAGAATCTTCTTTTTACAACAGGAAGGGGCTACTATAGAGAAATACAAGTTGCAAAAATGTAAAGATCACAGGTCTACCCAAGACAAATTATAAAATAAAGAGTTTAATTTGGTCAATGGCTATAGAGTGTTGAAACTTGTTGTCTAGTGAAGAAACTGATAAAAGTCCCCATCTTTAACCATAACCAAGGTTGAGAGAGAGAGATAGAGAGACAGAAACAGAGACAGAGACAGAGAGAGAGACCGCACACTGGGGATTACAAAAGACTTTCTAAGCCTCAAAACCTGTTCTCTTCCAATAATGGCAAACCTTGTAATCCTCTTCCAACTTGGAACATGTTATTCAAAATAAAGAGCCTAGGAGAGCCATTTTCATTCAAACCCTGACAGTGACAATTGGCTCTCCAGGCTCATCTAGTATGTCTGCAACAGAACTCTTCCACATAAGGCTAAAGAAAAGTCATAAAAAACAATGAAAATATATTATTAGATAGAGAATCACTACACCTACTGATTATCTTGTCTGGATAATCCAGACATGAAAGGGAATGCTGTACACATAGAATCTCAACAGTAGATTTGTTTAAACAATACCTGAGTAGTAACCACAGCAGTTACAATTAACATGTCGCTGCTATTAGAGGAAATTCATAGTGTCCTCACACCTAGTTGAGACCTACAAGAAATCAATCTCTCCTAAGAGAGAAAGAATTGACTACAGTTGCTTACAGTTGCTTTGCTAAGCAAATACAGATTCTGGCTATTTTCGAATTGCATAGTATCATTCCCATAGACAGGAATAGCTCTCAGGCCACATCAAAGAACCTTATTTTTGCAGTAGACAGGGGTGAACACTATGATAAGTTTTAAAATCCAAAATGGTCTTCCTTAAACAATTACACAAGTGAAGAATACAAAATCTAGTCTCTAAAATATATTAACATAAAAACATAAATAAAAGACATATATTATATAAAAGCCTATATATAAAAGAGGTAGGAGATACCACACTTTATATAATCTATAATATATGGATATAAAGTTTGACAAATGATTTTTATATTATCAAACAATATCTATTCTTTAGTATATATTACATAATACATATCTTCATAATATAATATAAATATACTATTGCATATCATATATATTGCATAAAACATGCTAGTAATCCCTAGAGAAAGCCAAATAATGGAGAAATTGGAGGTAAAATATGAGAGGAATAAGTAATATCACTACACTGTGACGTTCTCAAAATATAAAATTTAAAAAAAAACAAAACTTTGTTTTTTCATTATATTGAGGAATTTGCTGTTTTTACTTCCTCTTTGTAAATGACATATATGGAGACAATGTATCTAGTTCTTATTCTTCCTTTACCTTTTCCTCTCAGTTGCCTCTCAAACTTCAAAATTTCTCTTTCCAATCTTCATATCCTCTTGTTCTTAATTTTCACTCTAATCAGATAGTGCTGCCCTTAATTTTTGTTTTTTTTAAATCTTGATTTTAATTATTTACCAACTTACATGTGATCCCTAAAAAGCAAATTAAAGGGCATGAATATAATTTTTAAAGATGTTTTCAGAAGAAATGCATAGGAAGAAGACTGGTGGTAATGAGAAATTAATCCTAATGAAGATGATGGATAATAGTTAAAGTTATTTATAATTAAGTTCTATTAATCTCTTTAAATGTTTAAATGGATTCAAACAAAAATTTTGAGCCCTATTTCATCCCTCTTCATGATACCTTAAGGACACAATCATGAATTTAGAGGTGTCTTCAAATCAAACTACTGAATTGTAACCATACTAAAAGCATGCAATCATCAGCAATCAATAAATGGCTCAGCAAGTTCTTTGAAATGATTTGATGAGCATAAGAGTAAAGAACAAGAAAATTATGACTTCTGTCAACTGATATGACAGTAGAGCAGCATCAGAAAAAGAGTTGCAGATGGCTGGCTTTAGAGAAAGCCTCATTTTCAAAGTATAAAACAGATTGTTGCTATATATTCATTTGTGTAGATTTTATTAGCGATATTTTGCTTGACATGGTGATGAATTAAATAGTGAAGATAGTTAATGTTGATGAAGAAACATAAGGAACACATTGCAAGTAGGAAGGTGTTTAGAAGTACAAAGTGTGAAGAAATGAATTACTTACTAAAGTAATTTGAAATTAAAAAGAGCCCTCTATCATAAAGACATTTCAAAGATAGGTACATATGTTCTTAAATTTTTGTTGTTTTCCATTTTTCTTCATTTGCATTATTTATTTTATTTTGTTTGTTATTCTTGCTTTTAAGCTAAGAAAGTATACTGGGACGCCATTAACGTACAACGAAAAGACATTTTGTTCAGCAAAGTTTCAATTCAAATTTTAGTATTTCAACTGTGATAAAATTGTATAGACAAACACATTTTTGCTCATTAATACAAACTTATATTCATAAATTTATAAGGAATAATCTTAATTCAATTATTAGGTACTTTTTTTTGCGTTAATATCAGGCTGGAGCAACAGCCATGAAAACTTCCAGAACTGAGTTCATCTCGAAGTAGATGTTATAGAATGAAACTCAAGATACCTTCAAACTCAAACTTGTGGGCTGCAGTATGTGAGTATTTGAGCACACAGATACATTGTCATCATTATCATCTGCACACATACAAGCACAAAGGTAAAATAATTACTTATAAAAAAGATTTTCCATTTATTTTACGGAATAAATCAAGTTGAAATCTGTAAAAAAAATGAGATAAGCCTTAGAAAGTTCATCTTGAATTCAAAGAGAAAGGGAAAGCAGAAAATTTTCAGCTGAACTCAGTGTACGTCTTTTGTGTCTAGATTGTGATTTCATAAATACATGTTGCAAGATGAGCCGGTTCTTGCTCCATCCCAGTTGTCCGGCTAGGTTACACCCACAATAACCACACAGAAACTGTATTCATTAAATTACTGCTTGGCCCATTAGCTCTACTTTCTTTTTTTTTTTTTTAGCTCTAGTTTCTTATCGGCTAATTCTTACATCTTAATTTAAAGCCGTTTTTATTAATCTGTGTATCGCTATGTGCTGTGGCTTACCGGCAAAATTCTAACCAGCATCCGTCTGAAGCAGGAGATCCATGCTGTCTGCAACTCTTCCCATTCTTCCCAGCATTCAGCTCTGTCTATTCTGTCTACCTATGTTCTGTCCTATCAGGACCAAAGCAGTTTCTTTATTCATTAGCCAATGATAGCAACACATGAACAGAAGAACCTCCTACACCAAATACAAAATACACAACATTATCCATATTGTGTTTCAAATAAACCCTAAGATTAGACATTTTTGATTTCTCTTGAGAAAGCACTCAGGTGATACATGTTTTTTTTTTCTCATTAGTATTATTTATCCAACAGAAACTTTGCATAAAAATTCTTCTTGAACCTGAAGCACTTCATACTAATTATCCAATTTATTTACAATGAAAATCCGTTTCTGCAAAGATCAATAAATCTATTCATAAAACACAGATGATTATATATTAGTGACCAATAGAATGCCTTATGTTTTTCATTTTTCTTGAAGATTTGCACAGCTGGAAAGTTTCAGTGCTTTCTTCTTCCTAAAGTTTCACTCATTTCTAGTAATAAATGAAAACTTTGTCGCTGAAGTAGGGTGCTTGGGACGTGATCTTCAGAAGCATACATATCCCAAGAGTATAACACTTTCATTTGAGAAGTACATAGGGCTAGATTTAACTTGCTACTTATATTTGTTACTTTTGTTTCACTGTGTGCAGGATGCCTGAAAGAAGTTAAAGGAGGTTGGAATAGTTTTTGTTCAGTGTCTGAGAGGTTTCTCTCTGTCTCAGCAGGGAAAGAAGAGCTGGGCAGCCCAGGTCGTGGTGGCTGGGCTGCGTGTCAGGACAATTTCACATGGCAGTGGGCCAGGAACCAGACAGAATAGAGATAGAGTCAGAGTCCAGGTGAACTTCAAAAGCCCATCCCTAGTGACCTACTTCCAACACCCAGGATGGCCAACCTACTTAAAGTTCATAGCTCCCAAAATAGCAACACCAAAGCATGAACACATCGAAGATAGTTCACATTCAAACAATAACAAGCCTAATTTCAATGTTTTGTCCATCTGAAATGTCCAGAAAAGTTTTGGGTCATTAGTATACTTTTTAATTGATTAATTGTGGATTATTTGCAATATCCTAGAATGAATATTAATGATGATAATAAAAAAATTGCCAGTTATTACTGATATTATAGTTTATTTTAAAAATGGCTTGGACAAGCCAACAAAGACTATCGGCAATGAAAAACTATACCTGTCCATCTGACGCTCTCATCTCCTCAGGATTGATTTAGTTGACACAAGTACTAACCATCCTAGGAGGAGTACTTTTCTGCTGTCTTTCAATTTCTTGTTAGTCAGATGTCTAATTATTTTCTTCATAATGTGTCTACTTGATCATCAGACTACAGTATACATGCATGACCATTTTTTGTTTGTTTTTCAAAATGTCTTATTTCAAAATATGCTCAGAAAACTATTTTATAATGCTACTATCTGTATGATAATATGTGATTAATTAATGCAGACAAAATATACTAATTTTTAATTATGATTAAAAGGCAATGATGACACCATTGTAAGTCATGAAGTAAGTACTTTCTGGTACCCCATAGGTATGTCATCCTTGCATTCAAATGTTTTAAAAAATATTGTGTTCTTATTTTAATTTAGAATTACTTCAGTTGAAAATTTTGTGGTGTGTTCCATAAACAGTATTATTGGAGAGTGGTTGAGATAAAAATGAACTCAGGCACATCCTCTAACAACAGTGGTGGTATAATATATATTGCTTTAACATATGCCAAAATGAAGACCAAATGGATGCTGTATCTCTAAAATTTCTATTCTCTTAATAACAACAACACAGCCTATCACCCTTGTTAAAAGTAATCTGGGATAGTTCTTATAAATTCCTATACTAAAAAAGTTGCATGGAATTCAACAATATAACTGAAACACTTCACCTTCTTAGATGAAATTAAAGATGTTACACTGGAATATAATCAGTAGAAATGACTCTGATGTGTTAGGTGGCTAATCATGTTTTTACGGCTTTCTTTACTTATAAAGAAATAATCATTTCTTTTATGTATTTTTTAACCAAATACGTGTTTTAGACAAAAATATGCAATATTTGCTATTTTGACTTTCTCTACTATAGGAAATATTCTACTCAATCAGCTCAGAATATTTATGAATTGGAAAATATTTCTTTCTTCAAAGTTGTGTCTTATAAATAGGCTCATTAAAATGTACCAGAAAATAATCTTTTAAAAATATCCCTGTTTAGATAAGATCTTTTTTCCTCAGCTGGACAAGGTAGGTGCCCTACAGATCTCAGAAGAATAAGGGCATGTTGACATGGTCATTTTTATGACTTCTTGTAGCAACATTTATCTTACACTTTCAAGATCATGAACTGTAGCCTGTGGACAGGTTGTCAGTACTCCTCCAGGTTACCAGTGGTACATCTGATTTTGTTCCACATCTCCCTGTGGGACCTTTTAGAAACTGGAAAAAAAAACCTATTCTGGTGTTTATTATTCACCATTCCTTATTCTCACTGCATCTTAACACCCCTCAGACACAGAAAATGTTACTTCTATTTTTCTTTCACTATAGGAGAACAGAAAAACACAGAGAGACACAACACAGACAAGCAGAAACACAGATAAAAAAAGGAATTTGGAAGAAATGGGTAAGGGAAGAATGAAAAGGAAGAAAAAGTGGGGTCAAAATGCAGAGAAACAAAAGATTTGGGATAACTATAAAAAGTTAAGAAAGTGCCTTTTACTCTAGAGCTGTATAGTGTGAAAATGCTTATCCAAAATGTTCCACTGCCCTGCAGATTTGGTCAATATTTTTACTGGAAAAAGATAAACTTAGTAAATGATCTAATTATGGAGAGTTGAACCAGAATTCAATTATTCAGAAGAAAAAATATAATAGAAGAAGTTCAGCTAAAGTGAAAATGTGTGCCAGAGAGAGCACAGACAAAATTCTGTATGGGGGACACAGTTGTTTAGAATGAAGATGGTGGATTTACATGAAGTAGTTTGATTGCAGTTTGATGAATTCTTCAATGCTTCATAGTAGGTGAATGCTCAGAATTAAGTGTAGAAAAGGTCCTCTATACAAGCTGGGAACAAGAACCAACTCCAGAGCAGAGGGAGAGAGAGAGCTTTATGTTGTCATTTATAGTACAAGAGACTACACCCTAATGGGCTTGTATCTTAAAGACTATTGGCTGAAGGAATTCCCATAGCACTTCATAATGATGTGAGAAATACAGTATTTTTAATACATATACTAAGTGATTCTTCAACATTATTATTGAATTGTTGCTTCTCACTTTAGAATCCTTAATACAAAATACAATTCTGCTTCGGTTTTCTTATTTAAAGCCACGTACATCATAGATACTCCAACGTAAGATTATAAAATATTAGTATTGCACTGTAACATACAGTAACAGAACAGAAGAATTACATTTTTTCAAAACAAGATGATATAAAACATTCAAATGAATGTGTGTGGTGTCTCAAGTAAATGTCAGAGATAATGCAGAGACTAACTTCAATCCTTATGTTTTCTTACAAAGTCATATCTCAAGTTTGTGAGTGGGAGGTGATTTAATGACAAAAAATAAGGTATTTGAGAAAGAAAGCTTTAATGAAAACTGACACTGGTTATAATCATAATTCTTCTACCCATTTGGGAAAAGTGAGAAATTCTCCCTACAGACTTCATTTTGTTTTACTCTGGTCTCTAGGTAGAGCCTAAACTTTAGTCATTTTGAGAGATGAATGAAAGAATGTTTGCAAATGCTCACTTAAAGGTTTGATGAGAAGATGCATATAATTAAACACCCATGATCAAAAACTTTGCTTTTATTTTAAAATCCACTGATGTGGCAGAATTCTTTGTCTCTCCTTACATTCTCTAACTGTCTAACATGTGTAGTGGATAAAATGCACACAATCTAAAATGGGATTTCCACTCCTGTCTATTTGTGATTCCTCTTTTTTGTATCTGTGGAAACTACTAGTTAACCTCATAAATATGGACACCAAACAGTTAAGAGTTATCTCTGTCTTCTTTTTTTCCTTTATCCATACTACATAAAGTGTGGTAGAAGAAAAAGGAGAAGAAGAAGAAGAAGAAGAAGAAGAAGAAGAAGAAGAAGAAGAAGAAGAAGAAGAAGAAGAAGAAGAAGAAGAAGAAGAAGAAAAGAAGAAGAAGAAAAGAAGAAGAAGAAGAAGAGTTTAAAAAATAAACCACACAGAGATACTTCTCACAGTTTTGCCTGAAAAATACAACAGCACAAAATTAAGGCTTCTATATATTAACTGGCAACAATTTTCAAAATGCCGTGTTTCAAAGCCATGTTTCTTCTCCACACATAACTCAGAAAACCTTCTCCCTCTTCAGATATTATATATATCTCCATTGGTTCCCAGTCGCAATTCCATTGACTTTGCAGTCACTCACCAATAGCAACAAGAATCACCACTGAACCCTAAATGTTTTTCTTTCCTCCTTTTGCAGTCTTCCAGTACTTCCTCTCTCATCACCGAGTTCCTGTCCCAGTTCCCATCTTACCCAATCTGTTGGATTTTTCTGCAACATACTTCCTTGCTTAACAACTTCTAATTTTCTTAGATTCTGAATACTCTTCCAGGCACTACCACAGAGATCTCGTGTGCTTTAATTCATGTAATTCTCATAAGAAGCCCAAATAGCACTATATTCTCTTAGCTGTCAGTGAAATTCCTTCAAGGCCATCAATTTAGGATATGATTTCTTCTGAATGAGAAACTGCAGATACTCTGAAGTGTTCTATACGCTATATGACTTTTTTGAATCTACATTTTAGATTCCTGCAATTAATCTCTCTTCAATTTTAGAATTTGTTGTTGTCAGTACATTTTCTTTAATACACTGCTCTGATTTTGTTCTTCTTAATTGACAAATCCCATGACTATGTGAATTTTCATGTAAAACTAAAAAGACCATCTCTTAAAATTTTGAAAATAATCTTTGACAATGATTACATTGAATCCATAACTCAGGTAGGAAGACATTTTAAATTTGTGCTAGACTGAATCTTACAATAAAAAATAGGCCACATTGGTATGTTATTTATTTAATTCTTAATCTGGTAGAATGTATTCAAAATTTCTAATTTAATAGCATTCACTTTCTGTAAGTGAAATTTATAAGTATTTGATAATTTTATGTCATTTTTAAAATATTCAGTTAATTATTTATATTGGTAGATATTTTGAAATTGTATGGTTATCACATATTTGTTCACATAGTATAGTTATTTTTATACTATTTTTATATGTGATTTCATAATTATTTTTATATGTGATTTTTATTTAGGATTAAGGAAATAGGATTCTTCACAGAACACTATTGGGGTCAACTAATAACTTGTCTTGTTCAGACTAACATAAACCATGCTTATAAAAAGCTCTTTGCTCCATATAAGAACTCCAGATTTATGAATTTTGATGCTTATATATGTTTGGTTAAGCCTTTTCAACATCAGTGCCTCCTATTTTACTGTATATGGGCAAAAGTGGGCACTTCTTGAATTACTTGACCTTAGAAACATAAATGAAACTTTAGGACGGAAAAGAGCAAATCCCTGTAACTTCAGGCAATATATCTAATTTCCAAGATGTAGTTGCCTTCCAATCAGCCGTTAAACCAAGTTGTCAGTACTGATTGTTCTAAAATATTTGACCATGCCAAGAATTGCAAATTTGTGTATTATCTCCCTACTGATGCACCTGTATATTTGCTCCTGAATTTTCTCTCATTATAGGTGGCAATAATGTATCTAACTTCTTCCATTACAGTTATTCTGTCTTAGGAAGATTTACTTTTCCCGTTGTTCTTCTTTGGGTGGCAACCAGCATTTATTTTTCAATAGAAAAGGTAAAGTTTATTATTATAACATCACAGAAGAGGTCAATATTTTACTATTGTATGTGGTGATTTGTATAATACTCTAGTTGCGATTTAGTGGATTTCACTCTGGCTTTTTTCACGAAGAATTTGTGCATGATTAATATGATAAATTTTAAGAAAAGCTTTTTTCAGGATATATTAAATCTTATTTCACAAATTTCTGTAAATACTGCTTTTAATTTAACATGTTAAATGTTTTCAAAAACTCCACATATTTGAGATTAAATGAGCACTCTCTGGCATTATTGTGATACTAAGGAGGTTTTAGAAAATGGTCTTAAATAATTTAGAAATTTAGTTATAAGGTTATAAGGCTTTGAAGATAATGTAAGATAATGTCTGATTCCTGCCTTTTTCTTTCTACTGTTTTTTACAAGACCAATTGGTTTTTCTATCACGTGCTTTCACTGTGGCTGCTGGTTTGCCACAGGCCAATAGCAGAAAACTGGAATACAATATACCCAAAACCAAAGTCATGCCCAGAAAGAAATGTTCAGAGCTCATAAACTGGTATTCTCAGCTACATTGTAAAAACAGAGCTCTGCCTCATACAGTGATTCTATATTATGATATATTTATTATATTATATTAATTTATTTTTGGTTTTTTGAAACAGGGTTTCTCTTTGTAACAACTCTGGCTATCCTAGAACTTGCTTTGCATACCAAGTTTGCCTTACACTCATAATAAAGCACCTTCCTATGTTGTTCCCCAAATGCTTGGATTAAATGTGTGTGCCACTACCACCCAGAGCATAATTCAGTTTTAATTTTTTATATTTGGTAGCATAATATGATTTTATTATTATTACTGCTATTATTATTATTATTAAATGTATTTATTTATTTTACATCCCCACTGCAGTTTATCCTACTTTCTTTCCTCCCATTCCGTCCCCCCCACCCCACCCTCTCCTCCTGTTTCTGTTCAGAGAGGGGCTGACCCCCCATGGGTATCAACAAAGCATATAATATCAACTTGAGGCAAATATACTCCTTCCCTTGTATTATGACTGGGCAGGGCAAGCCAGTATTAGTAATAACTTCCCAAAAGCAATTAAATGAGTGAGAGACATTACATGTTCCTAGTGCTAGATTCCTACAAGTAGAACAAACTACACAACTGTCACATTAATGTAGAGGAACTGGGCCAGTCCCACGGGACTCCTTTGTATTTGGTTCAAACTCTGTGAGCACCTATGAACTCAAGTTAGTTGTTTCTGTGAGTTTTCTTGTTTTCTGTGTTGTCCCTAATCCTCCCTGTTCACACAATCTTTCCTCATTTCTTCATCAGGGTTCTCTGAGCTCGGCCTAAAGTGTGGGTCTCTGTATCTGTTTCCATCAGTTACTGCAGAAAGGCTCTGTGATGAAAACTGGTATGGTCACTGATCTACGTGTATAATAGAAGATCGTTAGATATTAATACACTGATTTCTTTTCTTCGATTCTGTTTGGTTCTATTCTAGACGACAGGAAAAGGGAAGGGTGAAATTCAGAGCCAGGTAGTAAACTGGTGCAAAGGAAACTCCCAGGAATGTACAAGACTGACCTCAGCTAAGACTCTTAACAAAAGTAGAGAGGTAGCCTGAAATGACTAACTCTTGTGAACAGGCAAGTCTTCCAATGGAGGGGTCACCAACTCAGCCACACAACTTTTGACAACCCTGCCTGTGGGATGTATGGGGGAGGGGGAAGGGTGGCCTAAGTTTTGGGAGTGGTCAACCAATAATTGGACCATACTCAAACTCACCCTGTCACTTCCTTATGTGCTCGGACGTGGAGGCTGGATGGCACAGAAACCTAGTATAAATTAGCATTCGTATATTAATACTGATAATCTCAGAACAAAATATATTTGGTTCCTGATTAAAATTTTATAAAAATGAAAACTTTTTATTTAAATTTCATACACTAAATACTTTACTTGATTTCATTTCTTTAGTATATTAATATAAAATTCTCAAGATAGTATACAAATTTTTGTTTCCTAGCTATTTTAGCCACTTCTTTTTTGTATAGATTGTATTGACTCATGATGGAATTTATGGAATACTTTTTGGAAGTCAGGTTTACATAGTGAATATTAATCAAAAGAATTTAGGAGTGAACTATCTGATTTCAGAATTTATTTAGATTATTTTTGTCTTTTAATTATTTGGAGGTTGTGCATTAGTTTGCTATATATACACAGATGTTTTCAGGCTGAAAATATGTCTTAATGGGTAATAGAATAGGTAATTCTATTTTCTCATAAAAATAGAATATCTGGTGCAAATTTATATGTTGAAAATATCTAAATTCAGATTAAATTTTAGCATCAAAATCCAATTAGCAAAAAGACAAATAGGAAAATAGGATTTTAAGATGGTTCCAGACTTAAAATTTAATAACTGTAAAAGTCCAACATTCTGCAAACTTAAAGGTCTAGGTGCCATGAAACATTTATTACATGTATTACAAGAGCAAAGTTTATGAGTAAATAAAATAAAAGAGGGGTATATTTAGAAAACCACTGTTTCTTGGATTGCCTGTATTAGTGATTTCAGTGTAGCCCTGTTTATAATTTCTTTATAAATGCTTCTGAAGTGATCACAATACTTCTCTACAGAAAACATAAATATTTTTAGTATTTCTTTACTCAATTAAAAAAATCTAATTATTCTATACACATTTAAATACACTATTAGTGAATTAAGTTTTTAGTAAATAGACAACTAACTGGTAGACAGAAGAATTTTATTTCTATAATATTGTGTGTGGTTGTACATTTATAAAAAATTTAAATAGTTCTGTGTAGTTACTAATAGATAAAGCCAAAACACACTGACAATTTAACAAGTTCTATTGTATACTTTAAACAAAGTCCTTTATATTTTAGAAAAGTGAACAAAATAATGGAATTCGCTATATTTTGAAGATTTTTTGAACGTTCTCTAAAATTCACATGCAAATGAAATCCGCTTCATACTTGGAAAGGGGACCTTTTATTCCACTAAAGTAAATATCAGAGATAAACACCTAACAGTTTTGAATGGGACTAAATTGTTCTTTGAATTAAATGTGCTTTTGAAAGGTTTTCTTCAATACAAATGAACTAAAGATTGAGTTTCTTTATTTTTCTATGTAGTTGTACTTGCTTAAAAACTTAAATAAAAATGTGAATAAAATCAGTCTAATGAAACAAACTAACAAGACATTTATTTATTTATTTATTTATTTATTTTACTGTGATCTCTAGAAATAAGGGTATGAGACACAACACAATTTTCTTATATAAATCATGCACCAATAGAGAGATGAAATTTCTTTTCCTCTCTATGCTAAAATTTAAAACAACAGGGTCTGTTTGCTAGAATATATTAAATAAAACCACCCCAATAGAATGGCATAAAGCTTTTGCCAACTCATCAATGTTATATGACTTTCCCCCAGTAGTCTTTAAGAGATTCTGTAAGGAATTTGAGCTTCCCTTGCTAGCAACAGCATTTTTAAAATTTGCATTTATTCCTATTTAGACTTTGAGAAATATTACTGAATCAAGATCACTTTACTACCAGACAATTTTAGGAAATTAGATAGCTAAAAATTGTAATAGGACAATAAGTCATTTTTTGAAATCCTTAAAATAACTTAATAATAATATAAATATTAATTGTTTTATGAAACAAAGCTTTAAAGTCACCCTTCTCATTTTAATCTCTGTAACATTAAGCAAAATAAAAAGAGCTTATTATGAATAGTTCAGTGAGAAAAAGTATTCTGAAATTTTTTACGAAAGTTCATATTCATTGAACTAAGAAAATGAAAAATTTGAATAGCATTATATAATTATAATAATATAAATTATATAATTTGGTTCACTAAATATCTTGGGTCACTTGTATTCTATGCATCAGCCATTTCTTTAGTTTCCATATCTCTCAAAATATCTTTTGTATTTAAATAATATGTGCAGAGATAACACACAAATCACTTATTTATATAAATATATAGAAAAATATTAATTGTAAGATTTTAGACAAATTTTATGTGTTTATATAGCCATGCATACTTCACCTTTTCTCCATTCGTTTTTTATATTCAGAAAAGCAGAAAAGTATTTCCGTGTGAATATCATGAAAGGATTGAGTTGATATTTTTTGTACTTTGAAAGGGCAAATGTGTGATGATCTCTCAAGGGAAACCAAAACTCATCTTTAAGGAAGACCTGCCGGTTCCATGGATCTCCTCCTTGCCCCCACTGCCACCCTCTGTCTCCTGTGTCCTTGGAATACCAGCTGTTCCTGTTTCAGTGCTGAGGAGTCCTATCCAGAGAGGTGAATGGGTGCTAGACAGGGTGGTCTGTCCCGGAAGAGAGCACAGCCCCCCCCCCCCCGCCAGCTTCTGTTGCAGGGTCTTTGGTGTTCCACGGATCTCTTCCCTGCCCCCACTGCCACCCTTCTGTCTCCTGTGTCCTTGGAATACCAGCTGTCCCTGCTTCAGTGCTGAGGAGTTCTATCCAGAGAAGTGAGTGGGTACTGGCCGGGGTGGTCTGTCCTGGAAGAGAGCACAGCCTCCCACGCCAGTGTCAGCAGCAGGGCCTTAGGCATTCCAAGGGATGCTTCTCTGTCCCCACTGTCGTCCTTTGGTCTCCTGTGTCCTTGGAGTACAGGGTGTCCCTGCTTCAGTGCTGAGGAGTTCCATCCAGAGAGGAGGAGATGGGCAGGCGCCAATGCAAGAATTTCTCCAACAACCTGAAAGGCAACATGACATCACCAGAATCCAGGGATCACGAAACTAGAATTGAACACCCTACTCCAGAAGAAATAGAAGAAATTGACTCTAAGCGGAGCTTTATGAAAATAATAGAGGAACTTAAACAGGAGGGGAAAATCTGTCATAAAGAAATGGAAGATAAGTATAACAAAAAGATTGAAGAAAAGAGTAAAGAAATGGAAGAGAATTATAACAAAAAGTTTGAAGAAATGAGTAAATCCGTAAAAGAAATTCTGGGAAACCAAGAAAAAACAATCAAACAGGTAATGGAAACAATTCAATATTTGAAAACTAAAATGGAGGCAATGAAGAAAACACAAACTGAGGGCTGGATGGCTATAGAAAACCTAGGTAAACGAACAGAAACTTCAGAAATAAACATAACCAACAGAACACAAGAGATAGAAGAAAGATTCTCAGACTCTGAAGACACCATAGAGTAAATAAATGCTCTGACCAAAGAAAACAACAAATCCAACAAATTCTCATCACAAAACATTCAGGAAATGTGGGACACAATAAAAAAAAAACCAAATCTAAGAATAATAGGGGCAGAAGAAGGAGAATTGCAGATCAAAGGCCCAGAAAATATATTCAACAAAATTATAGAAGAAAACTTTCCCAACCTAAAGAACGATATCCCTATGAAGATTCAAGAAGCATACAGAATGCCAAATAGACTTGATCAAAAAAAAATCCCCTTGCCATATAATAATCAAAATACAAAACATTCAGATTAAAGAAAGAATATTAAGAGTTGCAAAGGAAAAAGGTCAAGTAACTTATAAAGGTAAACCGATCAGACTTACACCAGACTTCTCTATGGAAACCATGAAAGCCAGAAGGTCTTGGATAGAGGTATTGCAGAAACTAAGAGACCATGGATACAAGCCCAGACTACTATACCCAGCCAAACTATAGTTGGCTATCAACGGAGAAAACAAAATATTCCAGGATAAAACAAATTTAAACAATATGTAGCCACAAATTCAGTCTTACAGAAAGTATTAGAAGGAAAATCACAACCCAATGAATCCAAAATTGCCAATACTGCTGACAATAACTCAGACAACTAGAGACCCTTCACAAGCACATCTCAAAGAAGGGAAACACTCTACTACCCCCCCAAAAAAGGAAAATATCCGGAGACAAAAACCACTGGTCATTAGTATCACTTAATATCAATGGACTCAATTCACCTATAAAAAGGCACAGACATAGAGATTGGATATGAAAACAGGATCCAACATTCTGCTGTTTACAAGAAACACACCTCAACCACAAAGACAGATACCTACTCAGAGTAAAGGGTTGGGAAAAGGTTTTTCAAGCAAACGGACCTAAGAAACAAGCGGGTGTGGGCATTCTAATATCTAACAAAGTTGACTTCAAACTAAAATCAATCAGAAGAGATGAAGATGAACATTTCATATTCATAACAGGAACAATTCATCAGGAGGAAGTCTCAATCCTGAATATATATGCCCCTAATATAAAGGCACCCACTTATGTTCAAGAAACACTTCTAGAACTCAAGGCAGTCATCAAACCACACACACTAATAGTATAAGACTTCAACACACCTCTCTCACCAATGGACAAGTCAATCAAACAGAAACCTAAGAGAGAAATAAGAGAATTATTGGAGGTATTGAATCAAATGGACTTAACAGACATCTATAGAACATTCCACCCAAATAGGAAAGAATATACCTTCTTCTCTGCAGCTCATGGAACCTTCTCAAAAATTGACCACATATTCAGTAACAAAGCAAACTTCCACAGATACAAAAAAATAATAGTAACCACCTGTGTCTTGTCAGAGCACCATGGATTAAAATTAGAATTCAATAACAATGCTACCCCCAGGAAGCCAACAAACTCATGGAGGCTGAACAGTCAACTACTGAATCATCCCTGGGTCAAGGAAGAAATAAAGAAAGAAATTAAAGTCTTCCTTGAATTTAATGAAAATAAACACACAACATACTCAAACCTATGGGACACTATGAAAGCAGTGCTAAGTGGAAAGTTTATAGCACTAAGTGCCCAATTAAAGAAAACGGAGACAGCACACATTGAAGACTTCACAGCACACCTGAAAGCTCTAGAAAAATAAAAAGAAGCTGATTCACCCAGGAGGAGTAGAAGACTGGAAATAATCAGACCGAGGGCTGAAATCAATAAAATAGAAACACAGAAAACAATCCAAAGAATCAATGAAACAAATAGCTGGTTCTTGAAGAAAATCAACAAGATTGACAAACCCCTATCCAAACTAGTCAAACGGCAGAGAGAGAACATGCAAATTTATAAGATCAGAAATGAAAAAGGGGACATAACCACAGACAGACAGGAAATTCAGAGAATCTTTAGATATTACTACAAAAGACTGTATGCTACAAAATTGGAACATGTAAAAGAAATGGACATATTTTAGATAAGTACCATATACCAAAGTTGAACCAAGAACAGGTGAACAATCTCAATAGACCTGTTAGTCGTGAAGAATTAGAGCTGTTATCAAAAATCTCCCTACCAAAAAAAGCCCAGGACCAGATGGTTTCAATGCCGAATTCTACCAGAACTTCCAAGAAGAGCTAATACCTATACTCCTTAATGTATTTCACACTATAGAAACAGAAGAGTCATTGCCGAACTCCTTTTATGAAGCTACAGTTACCCTGATACCAAAACCACACAAAGACACAACCAAGAAAGAGAATTACCGACCAATCTCACTCATGAACATCGATGCAAAGATTCTCAATAAAATTCTGGCAAACAGAATCAAAGAACACATGTAATTACAGGCCAATCTCACTCATGAACATTGACGCAAATATTCTTAATAAAATCCTGGCAAATCGAATCCAAGAACACATTAGAAAAATTATCCATTATGATCAAGTAGGCTTCATCCCAGAGATGCAGGGCTGGTTCAACATACGCAAATCTATCAATGTAATCCATCATATAAATAAGCTGAAAGAAAAAAGCCATATGATCATTTCATTGTATGCTTAAAAAGCATTTGACAAAATTCAACACCCATTTATGATAAAGGTGTTGGAGCGATTGGGGATACAAGGATCATACCTAAATATAGTAAAAGCTATCTACAGCAAGCCAAAAGCTAACATCAAATTGAATGGAGAGAAACTCAAAGCCATTCCACTAAAATCAGGAACACGACAAGGCTGTCCACTCTCTCCATACGTCTTCAATATAGTGCTTGAAGTTTTAGCAATAGCAATAAGACAACATAAGGGATCAAGGGGACTCAATTTGGAAAGGATGAAGTTAAATTTTCAATCTTTGCAGATGATATGATAGTGTACATAAGCGACCCCAAGAACTCTACCAAAGAACTCCTACATCTGATAAACACCTTTAGTAATGTGGCAGGATACAAGGATACAAGATCAAGTCCAAAGAATCAGTTGCCCTTCTATACAAAAAGGATAAAGAAGCAGAGAGGGAAATCAGAGAAACATCAACTTTCAAGATAGCCATAAATAGCATAAAATATCTTGGGGTAACTCTAACCAAGGATGTGAAAGACCAATTTGACAAGAACTGTAATTCTTTGAAGAAAGAAATTGAGGAGGATACCAGAAAATGGAAATATCTCCCTTGCTCTTGGATCGGGAGGATCAACATAGTAAAAATGGCAATTCTACCAAAAACAATCTATAGATTCAATGCAATCCCCATCAAAGTCCCATCAAACTTCTTCACAGATCTTGAGAGAACAATAATTAAGTTTATATGGCAAAACAATAAACACAGAATAGCCAAAACTATTTTATACGATAAAGGAACCTCTGGAGGCATTACCATCCCTGACTTCAAATTCTATTACAGAGCTACAGTATTGAAAACAGCTTGGTATTGGCATAACAACAGAGAAGTCGACCTATGGAATCGAACAGAAGACCTGGTTATTAACCCACAAACCTATGAACACCTGATTTTCGACAGGGGAGCTAAAGGTATACAATGGAAGAAGGAAAGCATCTTTAACAAATGGTGCTGGCATAACTGGATGTCAACCTGTAGAAGAATGAAAGTAGATCCATATCTATCACCATGCACAAAACTCAAGTCCAAGTGGATTAAAGACATCAACATTATTCTGAACACTTTGAACCTAATAGAAGAGAAAGTAGGATGTAGTCTACAAGACATAGGCACAGGAGACCACTTGCTAAGTTGAACCCCAGTAGCACAGACAATAAGAGATTCAATGAATAAATGGGACCTACTGAAACTGAGAAGCTTCTGTAAAGCAAAGGACATTGTCAGTAAGACAAAAAGACTACCTTCTGACTGGGAGAAGATCTTCACCAACCCCTCATCAGACAAAGGTCTGATCTCCAAAATATGCAAAGAACTCAAGAAACTAGACACTAAAACTCTAATTAACCCAATTAAAAAATGGGATACTGATCTGAACAGAGAATTCACAACAGATGAACTTCGATTGGCCAAAAAACACTTAAGGTCATGCTCTACCTCCTTAGTGATCAGGGACATGCAAATCAAAACAACTTTGAGATACCATCTCACATCTATCACAATAGCTAAACTCAAAAACACCAATGAAAGCCTATGCTGGAGAGGATGTGGAGAGAGGAAAACACTCATCCATTGTTGGTGGGAATGTAAACTTGTGCAACCCACTGTGGAAATCAGTGTGGCGGTTCCTCAGAAAGCTGGGAGTCAACCTCCCTCAGGACCCAGCAATTCCACTCTTGGGAATATACCCAAGAGATGCCCTATCATACTACAAAAGCATTAGTTCAACTATGTTCATAGCTGCTCTATTTGTAATAGCCAGAACCTGGAAACAACCTAGGTGCCCCTCAATAGAAGAATGGTTAAAGAAGGTTTGGAACATATATACATTAGAGTTTTACTCAGCTGTAAAAAACAATGACATCTTGAATTTTGCATGCAAATGGATGGATATAGAAAACATTTTACTGAGTGAGGTAACCCAGACTCAAAAAGAGGAATATAGTATTTCCTCACTCATCAGTGGATTCTAGCCATAATTAAAGGTCGTTGAGCCTATAATTTGTGAACCTAGAGAAGCTAAATAAGAAGGTGAACCTGAAGAAAATCATATAGTTATCCTTCTTGATATTGGAATTAAACAAGATTGCCAGGCAAACTTGGGTGGGGCTTGGGGGGGTGGAAGTAAGGGGAGATGTTTAGAGAGATGGGAGAGGGGGAGGATTGGAGATGACTTGGGGGAATGGGATGGGGGGAGGGAGGAAGGATGGATGTGGGAGCGGAGAGGTGTGTATCTCAACTAAGGGAGTCATTTTGGGGTTTGCAAGAGACTTGATTCTGAAGGGGTTCCCAGGCCCAAGGAGAGGTTCCTAGATTGTTCCCTGGGCAGTGGAGGAGAGGGTGCCTGAACTGGCCTTAGCCCATAACCATACTGATGAATACTTTGCATATCACTATAGAACCTTCATCTGGCTATGGATGGAGATAGAGACAGAGACACACATTGGAATACTGGACTTAACTCCCTAGGTCCAAATGAGAAGCAGATGGAGGAAGAGCGTGAGCAAGGAAGGCAGGATCGGAGGGAACCTTCATCTGAGGATGGATGGAGATGGAGACAGAGACCCACTTTGGAGCACTGGACTGAGCCCCCAAGGTCCAAATGAGGAGCGGAAGGAGGAAGAACATGAAAAAGGAAGTCAAGACCGTGAGGGGTGCGTTCACCCACTGATACAAGGGGACTGGTCTGGTGGGAGCTCACCAGGACCAGCTGGACTGAGACTGAAGGAGCGTGTGATCGGACTGGATTCTCTGAATGTGGCTGACATGGGGGCTCACTGGGAGGCCATTGACAATGGGGCTGGGTCTTGTTTCGTCTGTGTGTGCTGGCTCTCTGGGATCCTGGTCTGTTTGGATGCTCACCTTCCTGGACCTGGAGGGAGGTGAGGAGGAACTTGGACTTCCAGAGGGGCAGGAGGCCCTGACTGCTCTCGGGACTGGAGGGGGAAGAGGGGAGGAAGTGGGGAGAGTGGGAGGATATTGGGAGGAGGGGAGGAACTTGGACTTCCCATGGGGCAGGAAGCCCTGACTGCTCTTGGGACTGGAGAGGGAGGAGGAGAGGGAGTGTGGGGAATGGGAGGGTATTGGGAGAAGGGGAGGAAGTGAAAATTTTTTATAAATAAATGAATAAATAAAATAAAATTAAAAAAAGGAAGACCTGCCTCCGTTATAGGCAAGAAACTGAGTATCAACATCTCCTAGGTCACAAAATAAATTTCTTCATGACACTTTATGCAGGACAGTGAATCTCTGGAGCAAGCTATCTTTGCAGTTAAAGTTTTCTGTTTTAGTGTTTCCGTTTCCATACACATTTAATTTCTCACATGTATGCATCCGTCCTCCTCTAGACAGCAGTTGTAATAACATATTTTTTGAAGTTAAGGAAATGAGAAGAAATATTCTATTACTTTTTTATATTTGCATTTAAAAATTAATTTTTAGAATTAGTACTTTTGGTACTGAAAAGTAAATGTTCCTCCCTGAAAGAAGCATTAAAGCTGGATGATAAAATTAAACAAGGGATTCAATTCCAATTTCAAAGCTTCAGAAATTAATTCAATTTTTATATCAATAAACTCATTGGTATTTTTCACAAATTACATAGAGAGACTCTAACAATATTTCCTGAACATTTCTGCAGGAGTTATTTGGTAATTCATATGCCTAAGTGCAGGTATTTGTAGAGTCTTTGAGTATGCAGGTTTTATAAAAAAAAAAGAAGGAAAAATAATAAAATAATGTGAAACAAAACTTTTGACAAGATGCATTGATAAGATGGATCCTACAAAACATGAATAACAAATTCATAAGTCGTATTTAATAGTAAAATCTTCATCAAAAAAGGCATGGAGGGATATAAGGTCTTGCAAGCCACAGAGTGTAGTCCAAAACCCAGAGCTCTCAGTGAATCTGATTAAATTTGTAATAGATGCAAGATAGCCTGCAGTCTGGAGGGTTAGAAAAGTACCCGAAGGTTGCTGACACACTCAAGCATGGATACTTCAGCAGAACTTAGAAACTTTGGTAGGATTTAATAAAAAATTCATTGAATTCATTAGTTTGCCCTCAAACTAAAGAGAAGAAATAACTAAAAAAATCTAGACAAAAATAAAAAAATTAAAGTTTAGTAAAGAAAATGTTGGTAAAATACCTTACTCAGTATGAACTCACAATATAGTTGAAATCTAGTAAAATTTGGAAACTGACAAATTTGCACTCAAATATAATCAGCACTAGGGAAAAAAGACACATTTTTAAAATTAACTCAAATTTTCTATTCTTAAGAACAAGGAAATGTCAGATGAACAAAAATTAGGAAGTTATGACCTAAGCAAGATAAAAGAAAAGACAGTTTTCACTGTCTAACGTCTCCAAGGGAATACATTACATACGTTTAAAAGAAAAGAAAAATTCATATTAAAATATGTTTAAAGCAATAAAGCACATCAGCTCTAGAAAATTAAATATAAGTGGGGTGATGTTGGTGCACACCTTTAATTCCAGCACTCACAAAGGCAAACCAGGCAGATCTCTGAGTTTGAGGCCATCCTGGTCTATAAAATTAGTTCCAGGACAGTGAGTAATGTTACACAGAGAAACCCCGTCTCAAAAAAATGATTCAATAATTAATTTCTGTAAAAATAGAAAATCTTACAATGAACCAAAGGGGAATTTTAGTGTGTGTGTGTGTGTGTGTGTGTGTGTGTGTGTGTGTGCACTCCCAAAGACGAATTTTAGAAATATAGTTGTGTGTTTAAATGTCTGTCTGTATGTGTGTATGTGTATATATGCTCCCAAAGGGGAGCTTTAGAAATATGTATGTGCATGTGTGAAATGTAAAATTTGACCAAAAATACTCAATAGTACATTCGTAACTGTCAATAGTGTATTCATGATGCCATGTGATAGGAAGTAAAATAAAATATTTAAACATCTACCAATAGAAAATCAAAAATCCAGGATAGCCAAAATAATCCTGTGTAATAAAGCAACAAGCAACCACTGGAGACATCAAGATCTCTGACTCTAAGCTCTGCTATAGTGCTATAGAGCTATAGAACTATAGTAAGGAATACAATTTAGTATTGGCAAAAAGGAAAGAAAGAAAGAAAGAAAGAAAGAAAGAAAGAAAGAAAGAAAGAAAGGAAGGAAGGAAGGAAGGAAGGAAGGAAGGAAGGAAGAGAGAAAGAAAGAAAGAAAGAAAGAAAGAAAGAAAGAAAGAAAGAAAGAAAGAGAGAGAGACAGGGGGACCAATGGAATTGATTGAAAACCCGGATATTAATCCACACACCTATGAACCAGTGATTTTTAACAAAGAAGCTAAAATTATGCAATGAAGAAAAGAAAGCATCTTCTATAAATGGTGCTGACATAACTGGATGTTACAATGTAAAAGAATACAATTAGATCCATTACTATCCCCATGAACAAAGCTCAAGTCCAAATAAATCAAAGATCTCAACATAAATTCAGCCACATTGAACCTCACTGAAGAGAAAGCAGAAAGTATCCTTGAATGCATGGGCACAGGAAACCACTTCTTAAACATAACATCAGTAGCACAGATACTGAGAGTAACAATTAATAAATGCAACCTACTGAAACTGAGAAGATTCTGTAAAACAAAGGACACAGTCAAGAAGTCAAAGCAGCGGCCTATGAAATGAGAAAAGATCTTCACTAACCCCACATTGGACAGAAGACTGATGTTAGTAAGGAGGCTGCTTTTTTATTTTCCGGATGCCCAGACTCCTGCAATATCCACACAGAAACTGTATTCATTAAATTACTGTTTGGCCAATTACTTAAGTGTATTGCTAGCTAGCTCTTTCATGAGCAATTAACCCATCCCCATTATTTTATATTTTACCACAAGGCTCATGACCTACCAGCAAGGTTTCAGCTTGTCTATCTTTGGCAGTGACTTCATGGCTTCTCTCTGACTTGACCTCCTATCTCTCAGCATTCAGCTTAGTTTTGCTCACCTAAGTTCTACCTTGTGAGAGGCCAAGCCAGTTCTTTTATTCATTAAGCAATGAAACCAACACATAGACAGAAGGACCTCCCACACAAATTGATCTCTGAAATGTATAAAGAACTCAAGAAACTAGACTTCAAAATAACAAATAATTCAATACAAAAATGGGGTACAGATCTAAACAGAATTCCCAACAGAAGAACTGAAAATTGACCAAAGACACTTTAGGAATTGTCCAACATCCTTGACCACTAGGGAAATACAAATTAAAATGACTCTCAGATACCATTTTATGCCTGTCAGAATGGCTAAGATAAAACTATCAGTCCAGTTTATGCTGAAAAAGAGGTGGAGTAAGGGGAAAACTCCCCCATTGCTAGATTAAGTGTAAACTTGTGCAGCTACTTTGGACATCAGTATGGCAGCTTCTCAGAAAATTGGAAATGAATCTACATTAAGACCCAGAAATACCACTAAGAACAATGGGGTCATAAACATAATGGGGATACCCACAGAAACAACTGACCTGAGCTAGCGAGAGCTCACTAAATCTAGACTGATAATTCGGGAACCTTCATAGGACCAAACTAGGCCCACTGAATGTGGGTCACAGTTATGCGGCTTGTACAGTCTGTGAAACCATTGGCAGTGGGTTCAGGTTTTATCCCTAGAGCTTGAACTGGTGTTTTTGAGCCCATTTTTAACACCTTGCTCCACATAGATGTAGGGGATGCCTCAATGTTGCCTCAAAATGATGTATCAGACTTTGTTGACTCCCTTTGGGAAGCCTTATCCTCTCTGAGGAGTGGATTGCGGAGTGGCGTCAGGGTAAGGTGGGAATAACAGGAGGAGGGGAGGAAGTGGGAACTTGGAAAGGTGTGCAAAATGAGAAAAGATTGTTTTAAAAAATAAACTTAATAATAATAATAATAATAATAGATTATATACACCAAAAATAATTAATTAAACCTCAAAGTTTCATGAGATACTAGATTCTTTCGGAAAACATAGGAGTGGAAAGGAATCCCCATGATAATCATAGAAAAGAAGAAAGAATATCAGAAAACTGCCTGTTATTAAAGAGTTGCAGCATTAGGACAGCCAAAAACCACTGCTCTCATCATTATAACTTTACACAAATTGCATTTAATTCAAATTAAAAGTCCTCATAGTATCAACACCAATGAAAATCTGGGATTCCAGCCACTCTCTCCAAGACTGATTCTACTCCCTGTATACTTCTCTCCTTGACAGAAATCTCATTGCTCACGCTTCTCCACAGTACCCCAAGCTTAAGGCTTCTCACAATGGCATTTTCAGAGTCTCCATGCAATGACACCCTCACTCTTGTCCTCAGCACCATGTGAAACCATGGAGAAAAAGTTTCCCCACCATTTCACCCACGTATCTTTCATGACCCTAAAGTCGGTGAGATGCGGATAACTGCTGTGTTCGGCTGCCCTCTTGAATCAAGATGGCAAGTATTTCTATACCCTTCAAGGGGAAGAAAATTCCTTAACCCTGTTTCCTTCATGTGTTGAAAGCTTAGTTTGGTAGAACCTTTACCTCTAAACACTCCTGTCTTCATCCATTGGAGAACGCACCTCTGTTTAGTCTCTTTATCCCTTTCAACTCGAGACTTGGCTGGAACATGGTTTTCTTATTTCCCTTTGCTCTTTAAACTGTGAACCTTGGATTGCTTTTTGTCACATTTGCTCTTTTCCCTTGTAGATCTGCATAAGTAATTACCACAAATCACAAGATAAAGTCAATATTAAGGTGCCTTGTATGTCATTTTTGAAATGTTACTTTTAAATTGGCTTCAGGCAAATTCTTTGGACAAGGGCAAGAGACAGACAATTTACCAAACTGACACAGGAACGGCCTTTAAGCTAGCAGCTTTAGAAATTCTTGGTTCCCAATAAAGACTCTAGAGCTAGTCTTCTGGTCAGATTGACTGCAACATCACCTTCCAGGCTCTGGCTGTTTCCTTTTTCCATGCCCTTGTGTCAAGAGAAGGCATGATCCAAATTTAGCATGGGTTTTTTTTTTTCTACCCTGTATAATCTGATGAAGAAAACAACCCACAGTAATCCGCAGAAGCTTTACTTTTAGTTGATTCTAAATTGAGTCAATTTGATAACCCACATTAACCACAACAAGGAGATATATAAAATATAATACTTGGTATTTTACTTTGTTATAGAAGTGTTCTGGTGGTGAGCCACTCTTCTTTTGTGCTTTTAAAGTTTCAGTTGGCCAAGAGAGGGTAGGAAAAATCATACATACGAGTGAAATACAATGAACCCTGGAAATATGGAAGAGATTATTTCTCCATGTTAGTTTTCAGAATCACTTCCATTCTGTAGATACATGGTAACATAGGAGAGAGTGAAAGTAAGAAATGATAAAAGCGTGCTTGGTTTGTGTCCTTTTCAAACTTGGAAATATCCATAAAACAATTAAGTAAGCTCTGTATGTTTCCCTGAAACAATCTGTAAAAAAGTTGATATGTAAAATTGGGTCCAAGTGATTAGTTGGAAAGAAGGGAAAAAGGAAATTTTGACCAGAGTAAAATACAAATTTTTTCTGCTCAAAGAAATCTACATATATGAGCTTAAAAGTAGCGATCATAAAACACGACCACAAGAAGAACGGTGGTAGTAACGAAGTCTGTACTTCCTAAAACCTTTGCTCTAAATGTGCGATTTTGGCCTCAATTGAGAGACAAATTGCTAGTTCACAGGAACTCCTGAATTAAATGTATTGCTAATTTATTATAAGCACTGAAATATGTATAGACTTTTAAGAAAATGTATGTTCAACAACCTAGCAAGATGGATGGTGGCTTGTTGAATCTACTACGAAGCCTGAGTCAAATCTCAAGGAGAGAACAAACTCTCAGAAATTATCTTTTGATCTACAAATGCACACACCCATATATATATATATATATATATATATATATATATATATATATATATATATATATATATAGTTACCCCTGCATACAATTCATTAAATAAAAGAAATAAGCAATTTTTACATAACAGTAAAAATATGAAAACCAGAAAGCTGAAGAATCACACTTGTATAGATTTAAGATTACCTTCTCTTTATTGAACTGTATGTAATATCATATTCAATGCGTAAGTACACTAAAAACATCTTTATAATATGTCTGTGGCTCTTCATACAGGAATTACTATCAATTATATTGGAGAAATTATTTTCTACTAAAAATCTTTTCTGCCTTTATAATTCTGGTATAAGGGCCTTATAAACTTATAAGTCTCTCTTCTGTGTATCAATTACATGGAAATAAAAAGACAATATACCATTGTATAGGATAATGTATAAAATCATAAGTACATCATCATATTTATTTGCTAGATATGATAATTAAAATATTAAATTAGAAGAAAGTGCTGAAAAGGCACAAACTCCTATTCATGCCACTTCTGCAAACTGAACTGTGATAAAAATAATTTAAACTCTGGTCAAATGCATTCTGATTTTTTTAAATGAGAACAGAAGTAAGATGATCTATCAGCCTTTTGAATAATGGAATTTTATGACCATAATATAAGCTATAGGATGCTTCTAACACCTCATAAAGCAAGACTGTCCACTTAAGTAATTAGGCAAATAATTAAATCAGTCAATATTGTCAGAGATAACTGAATTGACACTAACAAATAGCTTGAATGGATTGTTATTTATATTGAATTTATTATATGCATTAAATATATATTAAGGTTATTAATTGAAGTTGTCACTTAGTAGGTTATTCATATGATTCAAGGAGGAGATTTGGAATACAAGAGAGCTACCTATTTCACCAAATAAATGTCTCAAAAGAATATCTTTGGGCATGAATAGTGTTAATTATTTAACCTTCTGAAAACAGTTTTTCTTTCCACAAGCAGTTTAAAGCATACAAACTTGGATTGATAGGATTCAAAAAGTAGGTTTAGAAAATGTGCAAGTTTCTTTTTCACACACGTCCAGATGAGTGTATTCAACAGCTGCCAATGAAAGGAGGAGAATTACCAAAAGAGGTTGCAAATGTGGGCAGAAGCAATCGAAGCCATAATCACCATTCCTATGTTCCAAACAACAAAACACAAATGAAGTAAATCTAATGAGGAGACAATTGGATTACTTAGAGAAAGCTCCTGAAAACGAAGTGATTAAGTCAGGTACAAAATAATAAAGTGCTGTTCTTGTTCTTAGTGAGACACAAAATGACAATTATGCAAAGAGACCCTTAAAAGCTGGGCTACTGAGAATGTAGGCCTAATCTTCCCTAATACCCCTTTCTTTTCAAGCACCACTTTCAAAATATTTTCTTCATTCTAAATTTGCCTGGTAACTATCACTCAAGCTCCCCATCACCTAGCATTTAATGACTCGAAGTGTGTCTTGTCAAACTTCTGTAATGTTTCTTGTACTGCTTAGAAAACTCATCACAACCACAATGAAATCTTCAACAATCTTAGGAGTTGCTACTTGCCTGAAATAAAAGTATTCAAAAGAACTATGTCTAACAGGAATTGTGAAGCTGAAGGTAACATTAGATATATATCCAGGTGACTCTCACAGGATTGCACAAATATAACTAAATGGATATGGTGTCTACCAAATTAGATAACCAAAATCATATAGCAGCACAGAGGCTTAATAATGTTATGCTTAGAGAGCAGGACCAGGGCTAACATGTAGTCATTTATATAGCTTTACAATTGCTTATGTACCTTTTTTATCTCAGCTCAATATGTTTATTTACAAGTAGGATTACAATATTAAGTTACTTCCATAAAGAAAAGAGGTACATACACATACATTATTTTTAGCAGTAGCTTTCATTACCCTTGAAAACTGTTTATTCTTTGATGTTTGAATATCCCTTTTCTTATTCACTGATTATAAATAAAATAATTTAAAATTGTTAAGGTTCATAATTGTAGTTACATAAACACATTTTTCTTTCTGAAAGTTTAAACTTCTGAAAAGGTGTCTCTTTACATATGACTTATTGCTTAAATCTGTTTCATAGGTTAAACCTGTAAGAAAACCTAGAAAAGCAAAGGATGGTAACTAGATGCAGGCTAAGTGATTCAGAGTCTGGGTTCCAAATTGGAGAAGTATAGAAATCTTCAAATAAGAAAAGAAGGAAATAAAGGTTGAAAAGTCATGTAATAAAAGAAAATGAAAGTCAGGAAAGATGAAAGATGAAATTTCTTTTTCTATTTAAATTGCTCTTAAGAAAAACAGATTTAGATATTTCATGTTAAAGTAAACCTAAATACATAAGAAAATTGAGCACATACTATTTATAAAGTAGACTACTCAAAGGACATTAACCGTGAAGAAAAGGAATACTGTATTCATCTTTTTGGGTCAAGGTTATCTCACTCAGGATAGTGTTTTCTATTTCCACCCATTTGCATTCAAAATTCTAGATGTCATTTTTTTTTTACTGCTGAGTAGTATTCTAATGTGTGTATATTCCACACCTTCTTTATCCATTCTTCCTTTGAGATGCACCTAGGTTGTTTCCAGGTTCTGGCTATTACAAATAATGCTGCTATGAACATAGCTGAACAAATGCTTTTGTAGTATGATTGGGCATCTCTTGTATATATTCCTAAAAGTGGAATTGCTGGATCATAAAGTAGGTTGATTCCGAATTTTCTGAGAAACGGCCACACTGGTTTCCAAAGTGTTTGCACAAGTTTGCATTCCCACCAGCAATGGATGAGTGTTCCCCTCACTCCACATCCTCTCCAGCATAGGCTATCATTGGTGTTTTTGATTTTAGCTTTTCTGACAGGTGTAAGATGGTATCTCAAAGTTGTTTTGTTTTGCATTTCCAGATCGCTAAGGAAGTTGAACATGACCTTAAGTGTCTCTTGGCCATTTGGACTTCTTCTGTTGAGAATTCTCTGTTCAGTTCAGTGCTTCATTTTTTAATTGGATTAATTAGAATTTTAAAGTCTACTTTCTTGGATATATATATATATATATATATATATATATATATATATATATATATATATATGAGATCAGACCTTTGTCTGATGTGGGGCTGGTAAAGATCTTCTCGCATTCAGTAGGATGCCTGTTTGTCTTAATGACAGGGTCCTTTGATTTACAGAAGCTTCTCAGTTTTATGATGTCCCATTTACTCACTGTTGCCATTATTGTCTGTGCTACTGGGGTTAGGGTTGGCAAGAGACTTGGCTATAGAGGGGATCCCAGGTGTCCACGGGTATGTCCCCTGCTAGGTCCTTGGACATCAGAGGAGAGGGTGCCTGAACTGTCGTTGCTCCACTATCACGCTGAAGATGAACTCAAATATCACCATAGAATCTTCGTCCGGCAATGGATGGAGATAGAGACAGAGACCCTCATCATAGCAACGGACTGAGCTTCCAAAGTCCAGTTGAAAGGCAGAAGGAGGGAGAAGATGAGCAAGGAAGTCAGGACCACGAGGGGTTGGTCCACCAACTGAGGCAGTGTGCCTGTTCTAATGGGAGCTCACCAAATCCAGCTGGACTGGGTCTGAATGAGCTTGTGATCAAACCGGACTCTCTGATTGTGGCTGACAATGGGGACTGACTGAGATGCCATTGATAATGGCACTGGGACTTGTTTTTACGGCATGTTCTGGCTTTTGGAGTCCATAGTCTATATGCATGCACAGCTCCCTAGGCCTGGATGTAGGGGGCGGGCCTTTGACTTCCCACAGGGCAGGATTTCTGGCCCTCTCTTAAGCAGGGCAAGTGTGGGGGAGCAGGAGGGGATTAGGAGGAGTGGAGAAAGTGTAAATAATTTAATGAAAAATAAAAATTAAAAAACAAACAGACAAAACAAAACAAAAAAGAGAAAAAGAAAAAAGGAAAAGAAAAGCAATACTGTAGTTTAAAAACTTGAAAACATAGCTGAAAAACTTGAAGACAATAATAGTTGGCAAGATGATAAAATCTGCCGAATTACAAAGATGTACAGCAAAATGGTGCTTCATAATATTAATACTAAGAAAAGAATCTAAAATGAATTTGTTAGAAGTTATATTAGGAAAGACTTTCAAAAGCAACTCCCCATTCTTACAATATTTAAAGATATTCAGCTACCATATAGCATTTAATTTTATTCAATTTTAGCTCTAGTTACATGCATGATTTAAATATTCTACACCATCCAAACATTCATAATTCCTAAAATCATCTTTTAATTATTTTTAAAAAATTATAAAATTTATGTTATTTTACTTGTCTACTAAATTTATGGAACAACTTTACTTTTCATTTACATAAAATGATATTACAAAGCACCAAAGGTAAGCGAATCAACAAGTGTAAAGATTTATTTGGTGAAATTAATTCACTGACTTGCTCAGGATAACAAGATAAAATAGGAAGAAATTCCACTGTCTGTTTTACCTTTATCCACTCAGCTGAAATTCATAACATTAGGAGAGAAAGTACACGGTAGAAAGAGATGTAATATCTCAGGGGTACACTATGTGGCTAATGAGGCAAATGTGTGCACAATTTCAAACAACCATATTAACTTACAAACCTATGAATATGTGGAGTTTACTAATCAGTGCTAGCCATTTGTTCATCCACTCATGGTAACCTCAACAAATTGAGGTGAAAAAATTACTGTTTCAAACTTTTATTATTAACTTTTAAAAGCTGTGTATTTTATTTATATTACATATATAGTATATATATTTCTTTTTTATTTTAGTGCCCATTTTGTCTTTTATTTACTCTTTATAGATCCAAAACTCTTAACATTTAATTTTGTAGACTACATTCCTTTATATGTAGATTAGTTTTCATCATCAGTCTTAAACAACACACCTATATTTCCTTTAGAATGTTCTCAAATATCAGAAATAAATATTTTAAATTGGTCCTCCCATTTCACCATCTCACAAATTTTATTGTTTTTTTGTTAAATTGATAAATGTTTATAAACACCTTAGTATTTTTATTTGAAAAAAGTACAATAGAAAATATTAAGTATTGTTGTCAAGGTTTTATTAGGTGAATTTTGGATGTATGCTACTATGAAACAGAAATCAATAAATACCTTTTAATTTTAAGATAATTAGTAGCAAATTTATTATTTTAAAGTTTATGAAGTTGACAGATGTTTGCAGGAGGATCTGCACAGCGTGTTGAAAATTGGCAGCATTGAGACTCTGCACCATTTCCACATGGCTTGGTTTTATTACAAGTTATGAATGTTAATATCTTTGCTGTAAAGCCTCAAATAATGTACATAAACAAAAAAGTAAACTATGGCATTTCTGTTCTTTCTCCATCTCATTTGTTACCTCAGTTTTACAAAATGTCATTAAAGTAATGTGTATCTTTTTTTAAAATTTTCTCTTATGGAAATTGGTATTAATATGTCGCCTATGTTAAATTCAATATAAAACATTCTAAATATGTAAAAGTTGAATGTCATAGTAAGAAATCAAAAGGTACATCTAATAGTTCTAAATGACAATATAGAGGTATATAGAGGTATGTAGACATGGAGATATGCCAAAAAATTATTCAAAGTCTGTGTATGTTTGCGTGTGTGTGAGCATGTGCATGCATACCAAATATGTAACTGTACATGTTAGTTTGTTTTCCAGGTGTCCAGACACAAATAATAGCACAGAAGCTATATTAATTATGATACTTTGGGCCTATTAGCTCAGGCTTCTTATTAACTAATTCTTACATCTTAAATTAACCCATTTCTATTATTCTGTATATTGCCATGAGGCTGTGGCTTACCGGATAAAGTTCCAGTGTCTCTCCCCTACAGCTAAATTGTGTCTCTCTGACTCTGCCTACTCTTTCTATATATCTCTGTTTGGATTATCCACCAGGCTTTACTTTGCTAAGCCATTGGCCAAAAGATCTTTACTCATTAACTAATAAAAACATCACATTTACAGAAGGACTTCCCACATCATCTCCCTTGGATTTTGATCTGTTGATACAAATTTAAAATAAATTTTGCTACACTATGTATATGTATATTTCTACTCTTGTTTAAGGTATTATACAATTCACTCAAAAATGTAATGTATAATTAAAATTACAGATTAATAGATAGTCATTTATAATAGTCAAACTTGTCATGTTAAATTTTCTAAAAGTGCAAAGATATATTTCAAATCATTAGGTATTCTTCAACCTCTTTAAATACCTAAAGAATATGGCATTTAAAAGGTTTTAACAGTTTAGACCTTTTTTTTTGACAGTGAGACTTGTCTGTTTCTAGCAGCACCAATGATTTTAGAGAGGTAGATAGGCATTGAAGAAACTCGTTTTGGAATTGGTCTTGAGTTGACAAGACTAGCCATCCGGGCAAGAAATTGCTCTTGTCTGGCCTGTTTGATGGCATGCTGTATAAACTGCACAGAAAAGTGACTGCTGAACTTTCCAAAAAACAGATGGTCCATCCATCAGGGTTCCTGTTTCATACACACACACACACACACACACACACACACACACACACACACACACACCTGCCAATGTTCTGCAGGACACATAAGAAAGCAACTGATGAATATTGTCATTACAACAAAACAGAACAGATCTTCAATATTCCTGCTTCATGGAAAAGTCTACTGAATACTATAGGCCTGTAGGCAGAAAATGGATGATCAAACATTACAGAAGATCTTTGGGTGACTGTCAAGGCATCAAGATGTCTCTGTCAATTCTAAAGTTTTGGAAGTTTCTACAATGTACTTCATGTTTACTTAAGTAATACTATATCCTTCTGGAGTATTTGAAAAGTTCAAGACATATAGATATAGTTTTCCTTAGTAATGATAAAAGATAAATTAGATATAAAACGTTGAACTAACAAAGATAGGATAGATGATAGAGTCTTTTCCTTGCTTAGCCAAACATAAAATGACTAAATATTGAAACCTTAATTTTTGCTTGAAAATTGTTTCTTATCTGTACTTCCCAGGTAAGAAATCTAAACAGAGATGTAAAAAGAGAGTAGACAGAGTCAAAGAGACACCATGTAGCTGCTGAAGGAGAAAGACAGACGCCAGAGCCTTACTAGGTAAGCAACAACCTCATGGTGATACACAAAATAATAGAAATGGGTTAATTTAAGATGTAAGACTCACATAGAACTATGCAAGAACCATTAGCTAAACAATGTTGGGATTAATAGAAGAACTTCCGTGTGATCAGAAGGGCAGGGAAATGAACAGTCTCCATATACAATTAATGAATTTTGAAAAGAAAAACTCAAATAATGTTAATTTCCATAATGACAATATTCAGTATAATAAATCAATTAATTCCACATATAAATAATTATGGAATAAAAGTGAGATTATGAAAATTAATATTGTTACTAGGGTAGGTAAATTGAATATATGCATATATGTGTCAAATCTTCAAATTTTACATTTAGAATGGTTGTGCAATATCATATGCATGGGTAAACTTGTTTTGGTACATAAAAATTTGGGGTTGTGTATATTGTAAGATAGAAACCCCTTTGCCAACTACAAAGCTCAGCTGGAAAAAAAAGGATTAATGCTACACTGATTTAGAACATTAGTTCTGTAATGTGCTTGTATATTGAAATTACCCAAGCATCATTAAAAACATAAGAATCCTGAAGACCACCAATTATGCTGTCTTAATTGCTCTTGGTGCCAGTTTTCAATTCCTTCAGGCTATTTTAATGTGAGGCCATTATTTATGCAAAAGTGTAGTTTTCCTGAAGTGACAGTCAGTAGCCAGTAGCTAATGGATGCATGCCTATATTCTTAAATAAGTACATAAAACACTTCCTTTTATTGCAAAAGAAGACCAATACTGCAAATGACAAAAATGGTATTTATTAATATTTTTAAATTGCTACAAAGTATATTAAATATTTTAATTAATCCAAATTATTTCTCCATTTCAACTTTGCTCATTCAAATTATTATTTTTTGGATCTTCTCAGCCTATGCTTGACCCAGTGTTGAGAATGTCTATCACTTCTATCTGTGAGTTTTTGTCATCAAGCACCTGTATTAACTGCATTATTGCTTTTAGTCAGTTGTTCAGTGGTTGGTATATATTTTATTAACAGATACCAGTATCTCGTTAATAGTCAGTATTTTATTAACACATATCAAATATTTAATGAAAAACTGTACCGCAACTTCTGGCAGTATATATCTGAAGAAATAAATAATAATATGAATATATGGACAATATAGTATTATGAATATAGAGAGATACTTGATAGACTCATAGACAGATACATGATAGACAGATGATAGGCATTAGATGATAGATAGATAAATGATAATAAGTAGATGATAAATAAATAGATAAATGATTAATAGACAGATGATAGAGCAGTCATATGGATTTATTACTAATTTTGACAATACTATTACACTTTCTTTGAAATTCAATTCCACAAAATACAAGTGCATTTTTCAGAAAAAAATATTGAAAATTGAGAAAGACAACATTTTCTGGGCTCATTAAGTTAGTTTCCTCAAAGACAAACATTCCTAGCTGTTTAGTGTCACCTTCTGTTCCAATGTATTGCTTTTTTAAAGGTAGGCATGTTTATTGCAATGTTCTGTTATTAACAGCCCTTAACTATATGCCACTTTAAATTCTTTAGATGTCCAAAAAGAGAGACTGTGAAGAATCTGAGATGTTGAAGAGGGAAAACGACACATGGAAAGTGTAAAGAATGTGATTTGAGTATTATGGTTATGTATCTGAACTAGAGAAGATATTCCATCACCTTATTTTCATAATGTATTCTTTCTGTTGTAAATAGTTTACCATAATAAATGTCAGATAACATCAGGTCTGTGTGGGAGATAGTTACTCTTATGTCTAAAACGAGGTATATCTCTTCTAATGAGGGGTAGCAAGAGATACCTTATGTTCCTGGCTTTTGAATTAGTAATTCCATCTGTTTCACTAGTTGTCAGTTTCATCCAAAAAAACATGATGCTTTGGGAAGATTATGTAATTTTATAAACACCTTCCTACAGTATATAACAGTGTTTAAGCCACAGAATTTACAAAGTAGTTAATATGCAAAGTGACCATATAAAAACAAGTGGTATAGGTCAGAATACAAAACCTTTGAATGCAAATTATGTGTTGTATCACACATCAATACATTTGCAAATTATTACACCATTAAGAACACATTACATAATGTCTCAGTGTATAATGCAACATGAAATTAAAGAGCAACTTAGTCAAATATTATAAAAAATTGTCAGCTGTTTACATCAAATTTTATTACCTAGACCTCATGCATAGTGTCTTTTAGGATTTCCCTACTGCCTCCTGTTGTCCAAAAATCAATTGTAACTGTAGATTTTTGTTCAGATGTGCCAGAAAAATATCTAAGAGACATGGTCAATACTAAAAAGAGCAATTAACATTTAGTAGGGATTTACTGGTGAAAATATAACAAATTAAAATAATCCCAATGTGCATTAAAATATTTAAACAAAGACTGTATGCATTGTTAAAGTGAGAACATATCATAGAACTATTGAAGATAGACAAAGTAAATTAAATTTCTTAAATTCAAGCACTTGAAATATATAAAGTAATAACATACATTTTTTCTCATATTAATAGAGTGTGTGTTTCATTGTGTGAACTTCAGTACTCAGGTTTGGACAATTCTGGATTTCTGCACATATTTACAATTTTTAAATATTTTTGATTTTAGCCTCATGTATTAGTATTTTAGAAATTACAATTACATAATGTCACCGCTATTTTCCTCCCTCCAAACCCTTTCATATACCCAATCATACTCCTTTTCAAGTTCATTGCCTATTTCACATTATTCACAGCTGCACACATAGATATATACATGATATACATAGAAAACATATTCTTAAACTTTAGGAACATGTAATGTATTCAATTTATATAGTATTTCTTGTATACATCTTTTCAAGGCTGACCATTTGTTATTAGGTAGCTGTGAATAATGTAGAATATAACATAGTAATTTTATTTTTTTGAAATTACTTAATTATCATTCATTCCTTCCTTTTCATCCTAAAAAGTCCTCCCCTGTACACACTACTTGCAAATTCGTGGCCTCTTTTCCTTTACTGTTCTTATAACAAGAGATCCTTTGGTTGCCAAGGTCCACCCATTTCTCCATCTAAGGCTCAGAAATAATTGAGAAACTGGGGTGGCAAGATTGTAATAATTAGGAGAAAAGGAAGATTTCTCTGGGATGACTTCTCTTAGAAATGTTATAGAGGCTACATGTCTGAGGTCTCATTAATATGGATATATATACATATATATATATGAATGAAGGATATGTATGTGAAGGTTTGAAGGGAATAAAGGAATAGTAAAATTTTATATATATATATATATAATGTACATTTGTATATAATAGACACACATATAATATACTTATATGACATATGCTAATATACCAATATAACTTATACATAAATAATTATGTAATTATATATGCATACTTATACCCAAAGATAAGCATGTGTGTCACTACTCATGAGAACGTAAAGAAAAACTTATTTTAAGATGGATATAACTACAAAAACACACATACATATGTTTGCATGTATACACACACACACACACACACACACACACATATGCCACTTGAAGTAACAATGATCTTGTCAATAGTTTTAGATTAGCTAACAAAATTTCCATTACTAGATAGGAGAAACCTTTGGAGTTGTTTTTCAGGAAATACCAAGCAATTCACAATAAAATAGACATCATTTCTATTGTCAGTTTTTCCTCACAGATTTTGTAAGTAAGTGTCTATTGGTGAAGACATACAGTGCACTTCAGACATAGGACTCCATCTGACCCAGAAGCCTTTTCCCTGAGCTCTAGGTCTCATTGTATCAAAATGTGTCATACAAGGGGAGAAAGCAATCTACAGTCATACCCAACTGTATGACATGAAAAACAATAAACACTTCCACAGGAACATATCAATCAATAAGTTGTGACGGTTGTATTTAAATCTTTGTGAAAGCAAGCACATATTTATTTGTACTTAAATCCTACTTTAAAATGGAATTAATGCCTGCTTCTGTAACCATAGGCAACTATCCATGGTTCTTTAGGCCAATGTACCTAGAGGAGAACATACCATTGACAACTTCCTAAACCAGTAAAATATCTATGTTCATTCTAAAAACGTATTCTTATACCAAAACATAAGGATTGTAAGCAGTGCTTTATGTTGAGATCTTCCATGCCCAAATAATCAACTCAGAGACTGAATAGGAAATCTAAATGCTCAGCTGATAGATCAGGCTTATTACTAGCTAACTCTTACATAAGATTAACCCATATTTCTATTCATGCTTTGCCACATGCTGGTTCCTTTATTAGCATATCACTTTTATCTCTTGCTCCTTCTGTGTCTGGTTGGCAACTCCTGACTCTTCCTTCTCCTTACCATCATTCTCAGTTTGGTCTTTTCACCTATACTTCCTGTATAATTGGCCAACCAACCGTTTTTATTAAACCAAATCAAGTGGCACTTCTTTACAACATGCAAGAAGATTATACAACAATGAGGACACTAAGAGTGACATACATAGATCTAATCTACATTGGGAGTAGAAAAAGACAAGATCTCCTGAATAAACTGAGAGCATGGGTATTATGGGAGAGGGTCGAAGGGGGAAGGGATGAGGCAGGGAGGTGAGCAGAGAAAAATGTAGAGCTCAATAAAAATCGATAAGAAGATTAATCAAAAGCAAAGACTATTCTCACTTCTCATCAAAGAAACGTTCCTCTGAGTAGATGGGAGAGCACTGACGATATCCACAGGAGTCAAAATGTAGATAACAATAATTGTTGGGTGCCCACCACCAAGCAGTACACCTGAATGCCATTAAATGATAGAAACTATTAGTAGATGGTTACCAAATGTGAAGTGTTCTCCTCATATCTCCTCAATTTTTTGTGCATTTACAATTGTGGTCTAGTGTATTCCACAAACTAGGAGTTAACTTTTAGAACCAGGCTGTTAACATTAAAATTTTAGTATTTTATCTAGTTGTTATTTTTCTGCTTCTTAAAATGTAAATTTAAGTGTTACTTAGCATAAGACCTCCTGAAGTAGAAATAATGTGGAGATAATTAATCAATTGGAAGTGTCTGTGAAGAGTTGTAAATATGTAATTTTAATGCAACATGTACTGAATGAAGGCTAATTCTCCCTGAATTGCTTAATTCATTGGTTTGTGTCGGTGACAGCCACAAGGCATAAAAATTAATTCTTTTGCTTCTGCAGAATGTGGAATAATTATAAAGGACAGTAAAAAGAGCCCTATGTGAGTAAGGGAAATACGAAAGAAAGAAAGAAAGGAAGAAAGAAAGAAAGAAAGAAAGGAAGGAAGGAAGGAAGGAAGGAAGGAAGGAAGGAAGGAAGGAAGGAAGGAAAAGAAAAGAATGGAATAAAGGAAGGAAAAAATGAAGGAAGGAAAAAGGATGGAAGGGAGGAAAGAAAGAAGGAAGGAAAGAAAGAAGGAAGGAAAGAAAGATGGAAGAAACCTAATAAAACATCAGTATATTTTTTTTCTTCAAGGAATTAGATAATTTTATGGAAGTCTCATATTTATAAAACCTGTCAAAGTACTCCAAGGCCTAAATGATTATAAGTTTCAATATTGTACTAGAACATCATGATTTAACTGTACCCTACATCTTATAAGAGTAAGTTTTTTGTCTCTGAGGTCTAAATGAACATAGATTCAAACTATTTTTATAAAGATTTTCAGAGGTCACTTTTTCTCAGCCCACACCTCTGTCAAAGGCTTCCCACTCTACCAGGGCCAGGCCAGCATCCTGAAACCCAGGAAAGACTGCTCGCACCCCACCTGCGCTCACCCAGCATTACTCCACCTGCTGCTGCTCCTCTCCTCATCACCACATCCTGGACCACAGCTCTGTGGAAGCATTCAACCCCATCAGAGGCCAGGCCAGTTCCCTAAAGTTCCGGTAATCCACCACACACTTCTGCCTGTACCTGCCCAGCATAACCCCAAGTGCCCTTCCTCTCCTTGTCACCTTACCCAGCCCATATTTCTGACATGAGCCTCTGACTCTACAATAGGACAGGTCAGCATCCTGAGCCCTAAGTAAGACTACTCATCTTTACATAGCCAAACATAACTGCAACCACTGCTGATGTCATTGTCACCACATCCCACCACACTCCGGTGGAACTTCCTTGTCTCTGAGAGGGCAGCCAGAATCCTAACCCCTAGCTATGTCTTCATCCCATACTGAGATGCCCATCATAACTGCTACTGCCCATTCTCTCATCCTATATCCCAGTCCACACCTCTTATGGAAGCCTCCCGCCCCATCAGGGACCAATCCGCAATAGTGGACTCCAGACATCAGACAAGTCTAACTCCAAAGACCAAATTCCAAAGACCAGTCTAACTCTCTGGAAACCAGGCAGATGACTGCTACCCCGCCAGAAGTGTTAGTTCTGGCCAACATCCAGAATCCTGGGACCACAGCCAGGTCAGAGGCCATGCATACAGACAAAACTTTATCCCTAAACTTGAGTAGCGAGCACCAGAAGGACCAGAGGCCATCCAGACCATCGTAAGTCCAGCCACCAACACTGGTGGCAACCCTCTACCCAACCACAGGCCACAACAGTTAGAAGACCATAGAAGAAACAGAAACCAGAGAAGAAAATGACCAACCAAGAAAGACAGATCCAAAAGTTGACACCTAGATCTATAATTACCCCAAACGCTGATGCCCACACTTAAGTCTAATATGTTAACATCTGAGGCAATATGTCACCACCAGAGCCCAACCATCCCACTACAGCAAGCCTTGACTTTCCCTACATACCTAAAGCGCACACACACACACACACACACACACACACACACACACACACACAAACTGAAAGAGCAGAAATGAAAAAAAAACCTTAAAGACATCGATAAAAAGATAATAAAAACAAGCATGAGGAAATCAATAAATCTCTTAAGGAATGTCAAGAAATACAACAGGGGGTCAGTTGACAGAAATGAATAAAACTGTTCTAAACCTGAAAATGGAAATTGAAATACTAAAGAAAACACAAACCGAGGGAACTCTCAAAACGCAAAATCTAGGTAAGGCAGCCGGAATTACAAATGACAGCATCACCAACAGAATACAAGAGATGAAAGACAGAATCCTAGGTATTGAAGACTTAGTAGAAGAAATAGATTCATCATAAAGAAAATGCTAAAGCAAAATATTTCTGACACAAAATATCCTAGAAATCTGAGATACTCTGAAGAGACCAAACTTAAGAATAATAGTAATAAAAGGAGATTTCTAGCTGAAAGTCCAGACAATATCTTTTAATAAAATCATAGAAGAAAATGTTCCTAAGGACATGCCTATAAAGATGCAAGAAGCTTACATAACTCCAAATAGATTGGACTAGAAAGAAAAAACCTTCACCACATAAAAAATCAAACCACCAAACACACAGAAAAAAGAAAGCATATTAAAAGTTGCAAGAGAAATAGGGAAAATAACACATAAAATCAGGCCTAATAGAATTATACCAGACTTCTCAATGAAGCCTTTAAAAGCTAGAAGTGTCTGAAGAGATGTCCGGCAGACTCTATGAGACTACAGATACCAACCCAGACTACTATACCATTTAGTTTTTCATTAAATTCAGTAACTGACCCTTAAACAACTGCTATCTAAATTAGCGATGGCAACTCTATAGCTCCCAGCAGCTGTTCAACTGCATTGGCCATAGTCAGGCAGGAATTCTGTTTCCCCAGACACCAGCTCTATCACAGCCAATAAATGGAAGTTTATCTAGATATCTATTCCACTATGGAACTCAGAATTCAAAGATGGAGGTGAAATTCTACTTGCTTAGAAAGGCTGGATAGCAAGTAGCTAAAATTCTCTCCTAGTTCACATCTTTCCAACAACCCAGGTGTCCTTCTGTTCAGGCCCCACTTACGAACCCTAACTACATATGGTTCTTGCCTCTCTTCCTGTCTCCTAGCTGATGACTCAGCCTTCTGTCCCTGTTAATTTTATTTAATAAAACAAATGTAACATATCTTTGTATCAGTAACAAATATTCCACAACACAAATGAATGTATTACACCTTAAATTAATATTCCACATGAATACAGCAAAACTTTCAATCACTATAGATGAATAACCCATGATATTCCATGATGAGGTCAAATTTAAATAATATCTGCCTACAAATCCACCCCTGAAGAAGGCACTAGCAGGAAAACTCCAACCCAAGGAGATTAACTGCACCCAAGAAAACACACACACAATAAATAATCTTGCACCAGCATAATCATGAGATGGAAAACACACACACACACACACACACACACACACATACATTCAGACACACTGTTTTCACATAATACCACCATCAACATCAGCTTTCTAAACTTCAGTTTTCATTAATGCTCCATATAATCACACTTATGTGACTCAAAGAAAGTGGTGTTAGAGGATTTAATAGCACCAAGTGCCTTCCAAATGAAATTGGAGCTCTCATTGGAAATTGGAGCTTCCATTGGAAATTGTAGTTCCAATGAAATTGGAAAGATCTAATACTAGTAACTTAACCACACACCTGAAAGCTCTAGAGCAAAACGAATAAAACACATCCAAGAAAAGTAGATGATAGGAAATAATCAAACTGAGAGCTGAAATCAATAATAGAGAAAAAAGAAAAAATATATAGACTCAATAAAAGAACGAGTTAGCTCTTTGAGAAAAGTCAACAAGATAAATAAACTTTTATCCAAGCTAATTAAAAGGCAGACAGAAAATATACAAACTGACAAAATCAGAAATAAAAGGAGGGGAATAACAACAGACACTGAGGAAATCAAAATAATTTTCAGGGCAGGTCATGCTTCAAAAAACTATACTTCCTAGAAGTGTAAAATCTGAAAGGAATGAACAAATTTATTGATAGATATCACTTAGCAAAATTAAATGCAGATCAGATAAACAATGTAAATAAACCAATAATCTCTAAGGAAATAGAAGCAGTGATTAAAAGTATTCCACCAAAAGAAGCCCAGAGTCAGAGGTTATAGCATAGAATTCCACCAGATTTTCAAAGAGAGTTAATGCCAATACTCCTCAAATTATTCTAAAAACAGAAACAGAACAAGGATTGTCAAATTCATCTTATGAGGCTACAATCACCCTGTAAACTAAACCACAAAGAGACTCCACAAATAGAGAGTTTCAGCTAAATTTCTCTTATAAAATTTTATGTAAAATTATTCAATAAATTTCTCACCATCTAAATCCAACATTGTTTGTCATAGCCAGAAACTGAAAACAACCTGTCTAAAGCAATAAGATATAAAGGAGATCAAGGGATCAAGGGAATAAATACTGGAAATGTAGAATACAAAGTATCATTATTTATAGGTGATATCATAATATAAATAAACAACACCAAAAATTATACCAGGGAACTCCTATAGCTGTTACATAATATTAGTGAAGTAGTTCGTAACAAAATTAACTTTAAAAAGTAGTAGCCTTTATTTATACAAAAGATAAATGGGCTGAGAAAGAAATCAGGGGAAAAAAACACCTTTCACAATAGCTTCAAATAATATAAAATATTTTGTTGTAACTCAGACAAAGACGGTGAAAGTCTTCTCTGATATAAGCTTCAAGTCTTTGAGAAAAGAAATTGAAGAAGATAAAAGAAGATGGACAGGTATCCCAAGCACCCATATTGGTAGGATTAACATATTAAAACTGGGCATGTTATAAAAAACAATCTACATATTCAATGTAATCCCCATCAAAATTCAAAGACAATTCTTTACTGACCTTGAAAGAACAATGTTCAATTTTATGTGGAAAAACAGATAACCCAAGCTAGCTAAAGCAATACTGTAAATAAAAGAACTTCTAGAGTTTTTATGCTGGAGAGGTGGTGTGGTAAAGGGAACACTTCTGCATTGCTGGTGGGAATGCAAGCTGGTACAGCCTCTTTGGATGTCAGTGTGGCGATTTCTCAGAGAATCAGAAAGCAACCTTCCTCAAGACCCAATAATACCACTTTTGGGTATAGATCCAAAGAATGATCAACCATGCCACAAGGACATGTGCTTAACTATGTTCATAGCAGCATTGTTTGTCATAGCCAGAAACTGGAAACAACCAAAATGCCTTTCGATCAAAGAATGGATAAGGCAAATGTGGTACATTTACATAATGTAGGACTAAAAAATAATGGCATCTAACCCAGACACAGAAAAACACTTATCACATCTTCTCACTCATAAGTGGTTTTTAAACATAAATCAAAGAAAACTAGCCTACAAATCACAATTCCAAAGAACTTAGACAACAATGAGGACACTAAGAGAAGCATACATAGATCTAATCTACATGGGAAGTAGAAAAACACAAGATCTTCTGACTAAATCAGGAGCATGGGGACCTTGAGGGAGGGCTGAAGTGGAGGGAGAGGAGCAGAAAAAAAATGTAGAGCTCAATAAAAATAAATTAAAAATACATTAAAATATTTTTTCTTAATTTCCTGTTAAGGTCCATTATCAGTATCTGAGAGGATGTTCCTTTAAGTGTGGAATTCTAAAAGATTTCCACTTTAGGGATAAACAAGAAATGTAAGCATCATTTCAACCAACACATCACTGATGAAAAGCAACATCTGTGATACCCAGTCACCTTGAAAATATACAGAACTATCTTAAATATGAAAACAAGGGTAATAGCATAGTGTGTCAACTAAAAAACTTGTGCCTATGATCAAGAATTGCTGCTTTCTGGCAGTTCATCCTGACATTTTTGTTTTATTCTGTCACTTTTGTTCCTTTCTATCCATATGGATTTTCTGATGCATCAGCAAAAGTATTCAAGTCCCAGCAGTCAAAATGATAATGCCCACAGAGAAGAAAGCTTGTTCTTCTTACAAATTCTGTCATTTGTTAAGAAGTTTAGACAATCCAGTAATAGTTCATCTCCATTTTCATGTTCAAAACAGAAAGCTTAGCTTTCCTTTTACCGCTCAAATGAAAAATAGAAAATGATTTATCTTCTCAATACATTTCCACCCTCAAGAAACTAATACAATTTTGTATTTGTATCTGTTGAATAAGCTGTATGTCTTATAACAGATCAGACGCTGGGAAAGCCGCATTTATGTTTTATATTGGAGCACTGAACTGAGCTCCCAAGGTCCTAATAAGGAGCAGAAGGAGAGAGAACATGAGCAAGAAACACAGGACCGCGAGAGGTGCGCCAACCCACTGAGACAGTGGGACAGATCTAATAGGAGATCACCAAGGCCAGCTGGACTGGGACTGATGGAGCATGTGATCAAACCGGACTCTCTGAATGTGGCTGACAGTGGAGGCTGACTGAGAAGCCAAGGACAAAGGCGCTGGGCTTTGATTCTACTGCATGGATGGGCTTTGTGGGAACCTTGTCTGTTTGGATGCTCACCTTCCTGGACCTGGTGGGAGGGGGGAGGATCTTGGATTTCCCATAGGATAGGGAACCCTGACTGCTCTTTGGCCTGGAGAAGGAGAGGGAGGGAGAGTGGGGGAGGGGAGGAGAGGGAAGTGGGAGAAGTGGAGGAGGTGGAAATTTTTAATAAAAAAAATAAAATAATAATAATAAAAAGGTTGTAGAAAATATTTAAGTATATTTGTAAGTGCTGTAAATTAATGTAAAAACTACATTTTAGCCATATTTTTCACAGCTTACCAACGCAAATTTGCAGAATGTAGTTTCATGATGTAAATCCAAAATAGTAAATTGTAAAACTTGATTGGAAAATGATTAAACAAATAAAATATTGAGAAATAATGTTACCATTAAAGTTTCTGTTACATATGGTTATGTGATAAGATGCTTTTAATTTTGTTTGTAAATATTTCTAAATGCTTTCCTGGTGGTTTTGCATGTATATATGTGAGCCAGAGGAAGAAACTGAGTGTCTTTCTCAATTCCTGTGCCACTGTATGTATGTATGTATTTATTTATTTATTTATATTGTAACAATACATGACTTAAATGAATCTGGTTATCCAGGAAACTCTAGGGATCTGTCTTTTTTTCCACAGTACTGGGGTTATATTAGGGACTTAATTTCATTATTCATGATTACATTGCAAGCACCTCATTAACTAAGTTACATTCCCAACCACTTTCTTATTGTCCTAATAAATTTAATTGTATTTATTAAAATCTTATTATATACATAAGATTTACTAAAGGGAGTAAGTTCAAAAGAACCACATAGTCATCATAGTATTGAATACTTCACACGTTTAGTCATAACAATTCATCTTTATCAGCATAGTAAATTGCAAGCCATATTTTCAGCTTATGATGTGTCGGACATTGTCTGTCTTTAAAGATAGGTCCTGAAATTTCTAAACATAAACTTATCTATAAAGTGTTATATAAACAAAGAGGGAGTTTCTTAGTAAAAAATAAAAGTCGGCTTGGTAAAAATGTCTATTACATTGAGTCTTGGCTGTGATACATACTTTTTAAAACAACAACAAAACAATTATACATGCAAAATTGAGTTATATGAACTATCGCCCAAATGTCACAGAAAATCCTAAGATAAAAACATAGGTAAATATTTATCAACTTTCTGCAATTTCAACATATTAAAATAGCCAAAGGGTGCATTCATTTTAATTAACGTTATGGTTAACAGAATCCACAAACAAAAATACAAAATCAGATTTGATTTGAGACAGTAAACAATTTCCAATATAAGTACATACTTTAAAATATACAGAGTACAACTTTAATATTATTAACTGATGCAAGAATTTTATATTTTTTAACAATAACCAATGCCTTTTGATCATATTTTTTACACGAAAAACTGGTGGTACTTGTAACATTAAATTTTATTGAAAATGTTTTGAAGTTGAAATTTCTAAGGAGTATTTACTTACGAACAAAAACAAAGTGTGCAAGTTTAAAACGTGTCTTGAAATTCTCTGACACATCCAAAGAAATGAAAAATCTACTTTTCTTTATCTTAAAATGGATGTGTTTATCATTGTCTTGCAGACTCAAATGCTTATAACAAGTCATGTAGCTACCTACCTGAGCTGCTCATTTAGGTTCACAAGAACATTTGTTTCTGAAGCCGTAAAACATCCAGAGTCCTGTTGCCTCAAGATTTCAGTACTCTAAAATTAGAGTTCTTGGGAGGAAGCAAGCAAATATCATAGTCAATAATTCAGAGCAGGTTTCTTTAACTTTGTAGAATATCAGACTAGAAGCCAGATTGATGAGTGATAAATTTATCAGATACTTCATTACCCCCAATTGTAAGGTACCCCATAAAATATAAGTCTTTACATAAAATATAACTTTCCCTGGTATACCATATAAATTCCTATCCAACAGATTAAAATAATCGATTCATTCAGCTACACATTCTAACATATTGGCACATAGCTACAGGTAAACAGAAGGGTATATAGCTGGTTTTAAATGTTAATTGTTGCTAATGTAATACCATAGATATGAGTTTTAAAAGATATTTATATTTAGAAACCTGAAAAGAGAAAGATGATTGAGTAATTTCTTTTGAGTGCTTAAAATTTAATGTATCTGTGAATCACCTGGAGATCTAGTAAAAGTGTAACTTTTGATTCAGTAGCTCAGAGCTGGGGAGAAGAGAAACTGCTTTTCTCATTAACTCCCCCCCTCCACACACACACAAGTGCTGCTGATGAGCCAGGCAGTCTTCAAATATCACAGCTCCCCTCCAATCACCTCACTGTTAATCTGCAAAATTGAGATTCCCCCACCCAGTTCAGGTGGCTCCTAACAGTTTCTCACTCCAGCTTCTGAGTCTGTGATGCCCTCTCCTGCTTCCATGGGTACTAGCACACACACAGGCACATCAAAATGGATCGTGAAAGGGAAATAAAATTTTACTTTATCATAGTCAAATGTGCATGGGTGTTATGTTTTGAATTCTCTCTAGTAGGAATAATAAAACTTTTATATTCCATTGGTTGTACTGAAATTAAAAAATTAAAAATTAAAAATCTCTTCCTTGTGTATTATCATACTTTTATACATGTGTTCATTGCATAATTTAATAAGATATTAAGTCTGAATTTATAAAATATAAATTCCATTGAAAGAGGGTATAATTGGGTGTGTAACTGAACAATAGTATTTATGGAATGAGAAACAGGAAGCATCATAGAGGTTACAGAGTGAAGAAGTATGTAGTTTTTGCCAGTTTGTTGCTGCTGCCTGTTATGTAGTCCCCGTTTCCCACGGGGAGGAGGCAGTCGATGAGACCATGCAGAAGCAATGGCATAGACACTGGGAGATTCCAATAAAGAAGCTCTTTATGGTAAACAGGTTGAGGGTTTTAATGGGGTTAGGGATATTACACTGCCGCAGGAATGTTTCTGGTTGGTCCTTTTGAAACTGGCGGTCACTGCTGGCATGTCGTTATTAGTTAGGAGTATGAGTTAATAGTTACAGTGCTTTTGGTCAGCTGATTTTGCTGACTGATTGTGAGTTTGCATGCGCTTGCTTGTGTTTGCGCTGTTGCCCTGCCTCGGAAGTGTACAATTTCATGTCCATAATTGCTATCGTAAGCAAGCCGCAAATTGAATGCTTTCTTTTATAAGAATTGCCTTCATTATTATGTCTCTTCACTGCAATAAAACAGTATCTAAGACAATGCACTTATAATTTCTACATATAAGCAATACCTCCTAAATTTTCTCTATATTTCTGGATTATGAGCTACAGAGCAGGATATACTCTTTGGTCATTTCAATAAATTATTTTGGTGTTAATTTCTTCCACTTTGAGGAACAAGAAATTGATAGTCTATCTAGACTACAAGGCCATGACCTTTTTCATCCACTGTGCACTTACAAAATTATATGGTTTATGTTTAAATCATAATTAATGTGGAGAGTATTGAGTATTGGTATAAATGACTTTATAACCTTCTTCCAATTCATTTAGTAATTGTCAAACATGTTTTACATTCCTTTTCTACTCAAGAAGTTAATATAATACCTTGAATCACCAATCATATTAATTAAATCTAAAGACAAGACACATTTTTTAATGTTAATGCAATTATTCTGGAATTATGTAAAGAATGCTGGATGATGATCTGTTCCCATTAATATCTTCTAAAATTTTCCCTTTGGATGTTTATACCAGAGTTAGAAATAAAAGGTATATAAAGATGACTACTTGATCAAAGCCCCCACCCCACCCCACACATGAGATTGGGTTGGGCAGTATGCAGGCAAGCACCAGTCAGATAGTCTAACCCCAGCCGACAGCAAGACTCCAACAAAATCCCCCACCCCATGCCTTGTGGCCAGTTTTGGTAGAACTCAGGCAAACACACTAAACAAGAACCCATGGCATTGGGAGGTTAGGCGCTTAAATAATCTCTTTGTGATGAGGAAGCATACCACAATACAGCATCACGGCTACTTAAGTGGGACAGGGAGACACACAGACAATCCTGGGACAGTTCACGCCAGATTCTGAGGAGAAAACACATGCCCATCTAGTAGTTCAGGTGCTGTGGACAGAGGAATATTTGAAGAGAAGATAAAGAAAGGTAGGAAGCTGAAATGGTGAGTGCCCTGGCCCCTTCACCAGCAGCAAAACATGGAAAATCTTGCCCAGCCCTTTGCCTGGGCAGTACAACAGAGATGAGACTCTTGGTGAGAGACCTCCGTTAACACATCCCTGAGAACATGAGGGTGGGAAACCTAGCCCACTCCTCTGTCGCATGGAGACATGACCAGAGAGATATCCGTTCCCCCATGCTTTCTATCAATGCCTAAGGCAATACAGAGACTGTTGATTCTGAGGTAATGGGAGTGGGAGAGCTATCCCTACCCTACCTGCCACAAGCTGCAACTCTAAGGGCAGCAGGCCCAGACCTCTCTAGGGAACCACCATAGAGCCAGTCTATGTGTGGGTAAGACAGTCCCCAAGTTGTGAGCATGAGAAAATTGTCACCATTTCTCATCTTTTCCCCGCCCCAACCACCGACACCTGAGGAATGTGATAGAGTTAACCAAGAGGGCACAAGAGCCACCGAATAGTATGCATGCCTTTCCTGGGCACCACGATAAATTCAACCCTGTTGGAGTTGGAGATGAGCCCATTAGTGAGCAAGAGAGCTGTCACCATTCCTCATCTGACTTTCATCTGTCTTGAGGTGACTTAGAGCTACTCTTCTCCCCAGCTCCCATCAATGCCTGAAGCAAATGGGAGAGCTGGGCCTGTGATCAAAAGATTGAGAGAGCTGTCCCCAGCATCCACTAGATGCAACATTCAGGAGAGTAGCCTCTTCACCTTGACAGGGAAAGGCAGTAAAGCTAACCCTGTTAGCGCAAGTGTGTGTGAATCAGCTTCAGAATCTTGAGTATGGAGAGATGTCATCATACCCGTCTGCCTGCTGCATCCATCGATGCCTTCGGCAGGTGTGAGAGCTGGTCCTGCGGCCACAAGAGTGGGCGAGCTATGCTTGGCCCCCAGCAACTGCAACACTCAGGAGAGCAAGTCCTGCACACAGAGTGGGCAACACAACGGAGCCATCCCTGTTAGTGGAGGTGTAGGTGAACCAGCTCGGAAGTAGTGAACAAGGGAGAGCTGCCCCCATTACTCATCTGACATGAGAGGAGAGATGCCCCCCCCCACCTTCCGCCCTTCAATGCCTGAGACAGGTGGTGGAGCTGACCCTGATGTCATAAGAGCAGGAGGGCTGTCCCTGTCACTCAACTGCAGAACAACGGAAAGCGGCCCTGCACCTCTTCTGGGCAACACAATAGAGCCGGCCCTAATGGTGCATGTGTGGAAGAGCAGACCCCAAGAGAGGGAAAGCAGGTTGTAAGAGGTGACTCAGCCCCGGCAATGCTGGAGAGGTCACCTTCATAGTGAGGACAGGTGAGAACTTGTTGGCAGATCAACTCTACAACTGCCTAGACACAAATCCTTGGTTATGACTTGGCTTGCCACAACATCCACCACATCTGTGATCTGCCAGAATATATTAAGGGGCCTGGCCTGTAGACTCAAAGTTGCAGAATCTCCATAACGTAGGGCAGCAACCGGATATCTAGGAAGAGTCCTAGTGAAGGCCCAGCCATTTTGAAAAGCAGATAGAGATATTTTACATCTTTGAATGGCAGCATAAAACGATGAGTTCAATAAAATACCAAGACATTCACTGGATTAAAGCTGCTAACAATAAACTAAAAAACTAGAATACAGTCCAAAGTACCTTGATGATACTCTGTTTAGAGATAAAACACTATACGGATTGTGAGGAAACATCCAAGTTTTTTCATGATTGTGTTAAAATGATGATAAGCAAAGATATAATAATATTACAAATCAATACTTAAAAATTTAAATAAAAATTGCATTTAATAATGCACCAGGGTCAGATATATGATCACACCAAAATTTTTTCATCCGTGGTTAAATTAGTATTGATTCACGTTTCACACGATAAGTCAGTATTTTATTTAGCCAAACTAGTGCAAAGAAACACCCATCAGTTTAAAGAAATAATTATAATTTCACTCATCTAACTCAAAAAAACATAAAAATATTACATAAATAAAACCAACCATTTTGAAATATTCTTTCTCTTTTCTGATTTTTAAGAATATATTCATTGATATGGTGGTATGATAATTCCTATCAATAAACTAGAAAATTAATATACATAAAATTTATAATTGCAAAAAATGATGATTTTTCAAAGCAGATTATTTGTTTGAAGTAAATGTTATCATAAGAAATTCGTCCTACCAAATTCTATTTTGCATGTAATATATTCTATTTATATTAAATTATTATAATTTGTACATTTTTCTAAATTTAATCACATATTGTACTCACAAAGTCAGGTAGGTAGTCACCTTCCTTAAGTGACTGTCCTTGAACACTAATGTCAAAGAGAGACTTAAATACATTCAGATGTTGCATATATGGTTTCTGAAGAGGTGTTTAATTAATATTTTCACAGAAACATGTTTATCATATACCTACTGTGTCCTGGGAATTCTTCCAGGCATAGCCACAAGGAATTCAATAAATTTTCCACAGACATTTTGTTTGCATGAAAAATACAGCCTGACTCTCGCTTTAACAGTTTAGTTTCTTTAAATTAGAGAATCATATCCCTATGTTTAGATATCATTGCATCCCAGATGAATACACGCTTGCTAAATATCTCAGCATCAAGATGATTCTACTTAATAAGCCAAGATTTTTTGTGAAGAAAAATAACTAATTTTAGATTAAGAAGATGTTTTTGTTTTGCCTTAAAATATTTATTATAGGAGCTATAATCATCTTTTTTTAAGAAATGCTTACTTTAGTGTTTGTTTATGAAGCCGGAGAGTTACTTTTTATTGTACCAACTCAAACTTCGGTTTATTTTTCTATCTTCTATTTCTCTTAAGTTAAGTCTAATAAATTGAACTTTAGTACTTCTGTAAGTTTTTCTCGGTAAGTATTTATACTTCAACAATTTACCTAATATTCCTATTTTTTCATAACATAAAGATACCAATACACATCTATGGCTACATGTCATACTGAAAATTCTGTGTTTGCAGTTTTAAAAAATAACTGTACTATTGCATCTGTTTCAGACCATACAGCAATCTCAAAGGGCCAGTATGAAGGTTCTGTGAGGAACGGTGTTTGCTGACAAGGCTGTCAACCCGACTTTAATTCCCACTACCCACATGGTGGCAGGAGAGTACTGACCCAACAAATCTCTGTTGTCCCTCGAATATGCCCCATACAACCAGCCTTCTTCTCTACCCACAAAAAATAAAAACTTAAAACTAACTTCAAAATACTATTTCAATTACTAATATGTGGCATAGTATTTCATGTTTTATAGAATAATTGACTATTGGAGGATTAACTACATTGAACACCACAGTGTTAGGTACCTAAGAAGGAAATAATTATTTAGTACATACACTTGATTATCAAACAGATACTGAAGTTCTCAGCTTTGCATTTGTATGAAAATAAAGGCCATACATATTTGAAAATCTGTCATTTCTACATTTCTCCATGATGCTCAGTTTACTCTTTTCCTTCTTCCTTCCTTCCTTCCTTCCTTCCTTCCTTCCTTCCTTCCTTCCTTCCTTCCTTTCTTCCTTTGTTCTTCCCACTGTCTCCCTCCCTTCCTCATTTCTTTCCTTTATTTTCCACTCAAACTGCATTCGCCCCCCCCAACAAAGGAAGAGAAGAAGGATCATCAACAGATAGTGGCAGCTTCGGAAAAGCAGCACTCCGGAAAAGCCAGGTGCACACTTTAAAGGGAACACTCCTCCTTGGTCTTGTGGTCTAGGATACCCTACACAGTCAGAGACTCTTCTCTATAAGAAACTGCAGAAATGATCCCTGAAAGTACGGTCTTTTTCCTGTTTACTGTTTATAATTCTGAGATTAATGCCAGAGGAGGGATTTGCAAGTATAATTTTAACTGATAGCTGAAGCTGTATCTCAGTTTTAAAAACCTTTTAAAGACAGTATTTCAGAATGTCAACATGAATGGAAGTGTCAAATTGATGCTTAATACTAATTTGTTTATTTATGCCAGTCTGCACTTAGATGGTAAAAAGGTAGGAATCAAAAAATAAAGGTTCTTTCTTTTAAAACACTGAAGTAGATGTCCTTTTAGTTCATTGCCATAAATTTCATTAGTGTTAATTGGAGATTTGCATGTGCATTGAGAAAATAATATACCTCATTATTCTTGAGTAACAGCTACTGACTTTTAAAGGCCATTTACAATGTGTGACAGAAAACAAATAAAGCAACCACTTAGCATTAGGAAACTTGCTTTATTTTCATACAGAAGAATATATACCAAAAGTTTTCATGAGCATTACTCTGCCTTGGTTTGAAATTTAGTTTCAAAACACCAAGATCTTTGAAACCTATGCTTGCGGCTTAACGAGTTAGTGAGAATGTGAGGATGTGTAGCTGTATGTTGCCTTGTAGGTGACCTTGACTCTCAGGAATGTAAGATTCGTGCGCTCTCATCTCTCAGAGTTTCATTCGCCCTTTTATTGTGATTTGCATTTGCTTGATGGTAACAGCTGTCTGTTCTGTTTTGCAGTATCGATTGTCTGCTGTTTCTTCACAGGGGACTGTCTGTTCAGATCACTAGTCTCTTTACTGGTTTGGGAGCATCTGTGTATAGATGTTCAATTCTAATTTATTCAAATATTTTAAAAACTAACAGTTTTCCTGTTAGACAATTGAAATAAAGTTAGTCCATTGTCTGCATTATCTCTTCATTTGGTGATTTTCTTGCTCTCAGAAAGGTATTTAATATCATGCATTCTCAATTTTAATTCTCAGGTTCTGTCCTGTGCTTCTGAAGAATTCTCTTAGGCATACCTATATTTAAATATTTTCTACATCTTTTCCCCTGGTAGTGTCAAAGTATAGGTCTTGTGATAAATTCTTTGATCCTTTTGGATTAATTTCTGTGCAAGGTAAGGAATGGGAATTAAATCTGTTCTTTTGAATGTAGAAAATGAGTTTCCCAGTAACCATTTTTGACATGCCTATTCTTGTAATATTTACATTTTTGACAATTTTGTCATAAAATTTATTAGCTGGAACGCTGTAAGATGATTTCTGCTCCCTGTCTGCAATGCTATTACCCAACAGTTGTTGCACAAGTGTCCTGATGCCCTTGTCATTAAAGCTCTGTAGAGTTATTGAAATCATCTATTTGGTAGCTTTAGCATTTTTTTAGGCTTAGATTTGTGTTGACTATTCTGGGTTATTTGTTTTAATTTTCCATGTGAGGTTTATTATTTGATTTCCTACTCCCATAAAATGATCATTGGAATATTGAAAGGGATACTGTGAAATCAGAAGACCATTTTTTGTAATATGGATAATGATATTCCAACTCAATCAAATCAGCATGGAAAACATGAAGAAACAAACAACCAATTTAGTTGAGAAAGTGGAGAGAAAGACTTATTGCATAATTTGAGGGAGGAGGCTCTAAGAGGTGTAGTCACCGTGGGAACCAACATGTGTTTTCCTAAAAAATTAAAAATAAAAATAAGTATAATCCAACTATACCATCCCTGGGCATATGTCCAAAAAATTCTGTATTTTTAATGGAGATACTTTCACATATGTTTATTGATGTACTATTTACAATAGGTAAGGAAAATAACAAGCTTTGATGCCCACAATAGATAAATGGATATAGAAAATTCAGTACATATATATGGTTGTGTTTTTAAGCTGTATACAAAAACTAATTAGGTGCTATTAATTATATTTCAAAAGATATATAGATATACACAAAATCAGATGGAGACTTATCTAAATAAATAGAAATCTCACAGACCTGTGTTATCTTCTGCCAGTTTCTTAAAACCATGGTTTTATACTGAACATTTCAATTGGTTTTATTATATGAATAGTATACATGACACCTTTTATTTGAAACTAGTATAAATGTAGCATTTCAATGATTCTGTGGTATTTTTGGAGTGGAATTTATCATCACTTTCAGAGAGAGGCATTTTATTCTAAGAAACCTGGCAAACAATATTATCACAGTTTAGAAGATATAATGATTTTCTAAAAGATTTACATCTGGATATAGATAATTTAACATTCTTAGCTTTCAGTGAAGCCTAAATAATCTGAACATATACAATTTATTCCATAACCTTTCTGATGTGCAGAAAGAAAAAATATTATATATCCAGTTATCTTTCTAACCAGAAAGATTCAAAACATTGTGAGATGATAGAGTCCTTACTGGTCATTACCAATGGAAGAACTTTAGAATCAAGACCTGAATTGGTCTTATTGGCTGAATGATAATGATAAGCTATTACCTGTTCTTGGAATCTTGAACTCTAGATTACTATTTTAAGACAAAATTTGTGAGAAACAACATGACTTAAAACATAAAGATCTTAACATTGATTAAAATTTTAACACGTTTTGATGAGTTAATAATTTTAACTTATTACATGTTCTGCTTCTTAAGACATTGTTTCTTTTTGTTTGTTTGTTTGTTTTTGATTTTCTACTTGAGCAATGGATTATTTCCTACCTAGTCCAGAAATCTGTTATGATTCTTGTTTGCTAAAGTGTGGCAAAGGGACTATAGGATCTTAAAAGCAGATAAACCTAAGTTCATTACCCCTGGATTCAAGTCACAAGCTCCCTTGATTCTAAAGATTAAGCATGCCAGGGTATACTCATCAGTACTGACATTCATTTCCCTCAGTCTGGTCTGCCCCCAGAAAGTGTCACCTACCTTTTTGGCAAGTCTTCCAATTTCAAATAATCTGATAGAGAAAACCCATCACAAGAGTGCCCCAAAGATTTGCTGATGCAGACAACTTGGCAGCCAAGATCAGCGACTCCCTGCTTCTATACAGGCAAGCATTTCTGTCCATTGGAAATATTACTGCTCATGTCTTTCCATTTTTAGAACTAATCAACTGCTTAAATACCATTTCATATTTAGAAACCAATTAATGAAGGAGAAGAGAACTTATACACCATATATTTTCTCACATTGGTAATTTGGAAATGGGGTTATAATATTAGCCTCAGGGTTTGAGTTTAAAGTGATTTTGATTTGATGTTCCCTGGCCTTCTTTGGCATTCTTAAGATCCCCCAAACACTCTTGTGTTAGTTTCCTTCAACATCTCCTTAGCTTCCTGACTGTCCTTCACTAGTCTTTGAGATTTCCCCGTAGGATTCATAATAAAGCAGGTAGAGCAAGGACCTCAGGGCCACAGACTTAGAACTGCAGGATTTGAAGGACAAAGGAAGTCCAACCAGCAAGAAAATTTTGTTCCTCACCAAGCATAGATTCTCTCATTAATTAACACAAATAACATAAGGAAGAATTAATAGACATGAAAATTTATCTGAAAATGTCTAATAATTGTAGTTGAAATTTATTTAATAGTGATTTCCTCAGTTGCATAATTCAAGCAAGGCGTATTCTATACACATGTCCAAAGACTTTAAAGCAGACATGGCTATAAAGTAGATGTGACTTAAAAGCAGACGAACTGTCATTGTAATTTCTCTTGTGAAGCATATGTTTGGCTAAAACATATAGGAAAAGTGAAGCCACTTTCCTGTTTTAAGCTTTTCTATTGTCATGTACACATTATAGCGGATGTTAGCATAAACTCCATTCAAAACATTTTCAATCAAATTATTGATGAATAACATGGCTTGCAAGGAAGCAGCCCTTAATATTGATTGGAATGGTAACTCATTTTGATAAGTTAGTAATTTTAGATTACTGTGTTTCAACTACTTAACACATTGACTTTTTCACTTTGACAATAAACTTTCACCTGCATGGTCTGTAAATCTGTAAGGATTTTTGTTTCTGAAACTATGGCAAAGGTGTTATAAGATCTCAAGAGATAGTTAATATCAGGTGATTAATCCTGGATTCAAGTCACAAGCTTCTCTGACTGATGATCCATGTCAGCATATAACCAGAATAATTGACATCAATTTTGAAAGGTCAAAAGCAGGTTCCTATGGTATTTTGCCCTTGGGGAGGTCAAATAGTTATGTTTCCAAATTATGAATTAATAAGAATTAACCACTCCTCAAGTATTAGTCAGTAGAAGTGCTATTTTTCTTCTTAACATTAAAAATGCTCTTAATTCCCCTCCTACTTCTGTGAGATATGTTCCTTAGGCTTGCTGTTACAAGAGTGAACCTGCTCTTAGATTTTAAGTCAATTGTTTCCCAGCCATTAAAAGGAGAATAGTGTGTTAAAGAATTAACAGTCTCTTTGGAGGCCCCAGAAAATGGATATATCTATGAATATGTTTCAACAACTTTTCACTTAATAATTTTAATGAGATGAACTATTTCACTGCTTCCATCATTATTAAGTGTCAGCAAGTGGAGCCTAAAATCACTCTCTCCACAAAAATTGAATTTATTGAAATATTTTTATAAGCAAGATGGAACACTATTTGAAAGATATTAATGGTGAGCACAAAAACATGGCTCTTATTCAAATTTAAATCACCGAGGAGTGGAGAATATAGAGAACTATCAAAAAGACATACATCTATCATTTAGATCACAAAAGAGTGAGTAGATATGTATGGATTCTGTGTCTAAACAAAGAAACAGTACTCTACATGGTAGACACAATAGAGTGCAACACAGAGCAGGCTAGACTTTATTCCTCATGTCTTATAATTAATATTTTCTAAATTAATGGATAAAAACCAAGTTCTTTACTGACTGTAGAACTCAGGATAATTTAGATGAACAATGTTAAGGTCACTGGCCACACTGATCTTCAGAGTTACCTTTAGAACAAGCATTTGTCCTGTTCATTCTTGATTCAGAGCTATTCTAACTCGACATTTTCCCTTTTACCTGATGCTCAGATACACTGTTTCCTACCTCAGATGTTTTAAACTTTGTGGTAAAATCAGTAAACTCTGTGATTTCTGTCATGAGTTCCCCTTGGGAACTCACTAGATATCCAAAGAATTTCTCCAAAAAGTATTTTTTAAACTGAAAATAGACTTTTGATACAACACATCATGCTTAAGTTTTTCTTTCCCCAACTTCATACCCACCCCAATCCACACCCATTTTTTCTGTCTCTCATTACAATGAAAATGAGATAATAGTAATGATAACAAAAAATAATAAGCAAAAAAAACAGAAGAAAAAGAGTCAAAGTTGAAACAAAAGAAATACTTATAAACTCTGAAACACACAATCAGAGATACAGAAAACTCCTAATAACAAATAATAGGATACCATAATAAATACATAAAAGATCTGTAAGAAAGGAAAAAAAACCTTATGAATAATGTGAGACAAAGAATCTAAAAAAATTCCAGAAATAACCATTGAGTTTGTTTTGTGTTGTCTATCCACTGCTGGGTTGGCCTCCCTCATCAGTGACTTGTACATCCAGTGAGACTCTGATGGAGAAAACTAATTTTTCATTTCCTGGTGGCTATCAATTAGAAGTAGTGTTTATGTTAGAATGGGGGCTTGTTGCTACTTCCCTCTCTGAGATGATATTCCATTCACCCCAGAACTGTGGACACCCCATGTATGCTGACACAATCTCTGTGTTCACCAATTTCTTACGTTTTTGTGTGACTGGAAGACACAATATTGGTCTCGTCATCCAGACCCTCTGGTGCTTACAATCTTTCTGCCTCATCTCCTTCAGAGATACCTGAGCCCCAAGAGTAGAGGTTAAATTGATACATCCCATTTCTGACTGAGTGTTTGAAGGTTTCTCAGTCTCCGCATATTGCCCAGTTGTGGGTGTCTATTCATTTCCATTTACTTCAGGTTAACATTTCTCTGAAAATGACTGGTCCAGACACTATCAATGGGTATAGCACAATGTGATTAGGAGTCATTTTATTGCTATACTACTTCAGCAGGAAAATAGCAGAAAATAGAAAAATTATATCTATCCAGTCTCAGTTTCTGGTATATGCAAGCAATGTCAGGGGTGAGCTTCATCTCATGGAGTAGACCTTAAATCCAATCAAATTCTATTCTAATTGTCAACAGAAAGCCTTCACTCAGTAACTGATGGAAGAAAATGCAACTATCCACAGCCAACCAGGGGACTGAGCTCTGGGAGTCCAGCTGAAAAGATGGAGGAGGGATTATATGAACAGGGGGTGAAGATTTTGACAGGGAAACCTACAGAGATAGCTGTCTGGGCTAATGGGAACTCATGGACTCTAAACAAACTGCTAGGGAGATTTCATGGAACTTACTTAGGCCCTCTGTTTGTGGATAACAGTTAGTTTTGTAGCTTGGTCTGTGTGCAGGCTGTTAGCAGGGGACCAGGACCTGTCCCTGTCACATGAGCTGCCTTGTTGGAAACTATTCCCCATGCAGAGACGCCTTGCTCAGCCTTGATGCAGAAGGAAGAGTTTGATTCTGCCTACATGTGAAATCATGTGCTTTGTTGATTTCCTTGAGAGGCCTGCTCCTTTCTGAATGGAGGAGTGGATGGAGGAAGGTAGGCAGAACCTAGGGGTGATAAAGTTTTGTTCCTTATTAATGCTTGCACAATGAAATTTTGAGGGCATAAAAGGATTGATAATAACTTATTCAAGAATGCTTCAGGTCTGTTTTCATATATCATAATACATACCTAGCTACAGGATTCTATTATGTCCTAGGGAAACTTCTGTCTTAATTGGAAACAGCCACTAAAATCTAATTAGAATTGTCAAACACAAGAAAGGACAGCATACCAGCAAATTGTACAAATATTAAGATTTATGCCCTTAAATGTTCTGTACTCTCATTATCAACTTATCAAAATATATTATGAGTAATAAATAGCACATGTATGAACATTTTTATTGATTTGTAGAATATGTTGGTTTGTTTGTATTTATTATATTCATTTTTTAAACAGGTTCAGCTTTTTATTAGACAAGTTAACAAAAATTTCAGTCAAAGGCCTAAGTCTATGTCATCATCAGACTCCTTGAATTCTTCCTTCTTTGCTTCTATTTTCTTTGCCTGAGCTGGGGACGCAGTGATGGGAGAGAACAGGAACAGATGATTCTGCTGGAGCAGGATCAAGAGCTTCTATATCGCTGATGAAACTCCCAATGTTGACGTTAGCCAGAGCCTTGGAAAGCAAGCCAGGCCGGAAAGGTTCAACATTGACCCCATCTGTTTTAATAAGGGCATTGATCTTATCCTCAGTGACTATCACCTCATTGTGCAGGATAAAGGTTGAGTAGAAGCACGTGAGTTTGGATACAGAGGCGATGATGCTGATGGCCTGCATGGTGTAATGGAGGCCCTCATCCCAAAGCAGCCTTGGCTTCCTTGGAAGACCCAAATACATTGGCTGAAGAGAAAACTCTACTCATTGTTTTAAAAGATGTTAATAGTAAAAGTGTGTGTGCATAGTACTGGATCAAATAAATCATATTACAAAAGCGTGAAAATGCCCCTCATGTATCACCTCTTACATATATACATATATATGCATATTTCAAACTACTGTGATTGTCAAATTTTCTTAATAAAAATGAATAACTAATTTTTATGTCATGGACACTTTGAACACCAATGTAATGTCAGCGATGATGAAAATGTCACAAACATAAGAAAAGAATTAGAAGTACAAAAGTCAATCTGTCTTTAACAAATATGCCTTTGTTTATAGACTATATTGGGATTCAGTTTAGAACAAAGAATGATTTCCATATCATTCACGACTTCAGGAAGCATGAAATATTGACCCTATTTTTCAAAGAACAATCAATTTCTCATAAGTTATAGCAAGTAAAACTTTAGATCATTCTATAGATCAATTCTTAGAATAAAGTACCATTTTTAGATGAAGTAAATATATTAATAATGATTTGTTTTAAGTTCACTTTGAAGTTGTGAGAAAACTTAAATATTTTGCAAATATATTCTGAAGACATAACATAGTAAATAAAACATAGTATTCAATAACTATTGTTAGTACCAAGGACAAAAAAAATAAAGAAAACAACAAAATTCTATCTAAATATACTCTACCTTCTCTTTATTTGGGTAGACTCCAGTATAAAAATGATCCTTGTCCGTGGCAATTTGTAAAACTGAAAACACAATGTGAGGTATTACAAAATTTTTAGACTCATGAGAAACCAGTGCAGTATGTTTAAATTTCAGAGACTAAGTTTTCAATAAAATGAAAGGTTTCAAAGTTCTATAGGGTCCTATCATTTGAATTTGATACAAAACAGATATTGCAGAATATTTATATACTGCATGAAGCTATATTTCTATGATCGGTTCTAAAAAAGGAGCTAAACAGTCAATAGCTAGGCAAGAGGTGTAGGCAGGACTTACATACAGAGAGAGGAAGAGGAGGAGATGAACTGCAACATGTGGAGCCAGACACACAAAATGGGAGTGAGGTAAAAGCCATGTGACAGAGCACATGTTAAAAATATTTGGGTTAACTTAAGAGCTAGAAAGAAGCCTAAACTATAGGCTGAAATTTTATAATTAATAGTAAGTTTCTGCGATATTATTTGGAAGCTGGTTGGCAGTAGAAAGAATAACTTGTTACCCAAGATATACACAGCTACATGAAGAAATTTTTAGCAAATATTCAGAAGACATTCACACATACACACACACACACACACACACACACATACACACAACTAATGTATATAATAAAATGTGTGAGGAAAGAAAGACACTGATGCTTAAAATTCTTATTCATTGTTGGAGTAAGAAAAATAGTTTTTTTCCTAATCTAATTAGGGAATCAGCTCTCTTGAAGACATTATAAATGAAAAAATATCATATTTTCTACATATTAAATTTGAACAAGTTAGTTCTTCTGTTATTGGTTTCTACATTATAAAAAGGTGACTTTGAAAATGTAATATAGTATTAAGAGTACACATACAGGTTATACATTATATTTAGGAGTCTATAAGTAAACTGCTATTGATTTTTGAGAAAGATGTCAATGTTTTCAATGAGATTAATAAATGTCCTTTCAATAAGTGCTGTTTCAATAACAAAATTTACATGATCATTAAACATAGGTGGATATTTCTTCATACAATGTGCAAAACTCAACTTAAATTTGCTGGGAAATTTTAACATAAAAGATAAAACTGCAAAACTCTCTGTTAAATAGTGCCTTCTTAACGTCAAGACTCAAAACAGTCATGTATGAACACATACATACACACAAAGCTATGCATATGATTGAATGGCATTGCTACCTTGGAGGCTAGTAGAGATGTGAATTTTATTGTTGTGTTTTGTTTCTGCTGGAGGGGGGTGTTCAATTCTCTGCTTACAGGATTCCAGAATTTTAAGATGACATGATTAAGTGTGAAAGGTTTAATTTTACTTCATTATATGACTTACTGGTTTAGATGTCCGAGTTAGTTGTTGAATATATTAAGGCAGTGAGCCATACCAGCTTCTTGACATTCCTTAGTGGAAGTGAAATAGAGTGAAAGATACAAGCAGTTCTTGGAGTCAAATGCTAAATCCTTGAGCAGTATAATCCCATGTTGAACACATTAGCTTGAACTTAGAGTCTAGGTTTCCCAACTTATTTTATGTCTCACCCATGTTTCTCAATGCTGAACAGTACAAAGTTTGAAACATTACCTTTCCAGAGTCTGCAGCAGTTGTGAGCTATTTTAATGACACTCTGATACTTCAAAGATTGACAATAAGGTTTTCCCCTGCATCAGCCTTAGAGATTTGGGAGGACTGGAATATTTATAGAGACACAGGAAATATTAGAGAGGGTCTAGAGAGATTCATGAACGCTTTTGGATCTAGGAGGGAGAGAGAGAGAGAAGAGGTCACTGTTTTCTTCTCTGCTCCTTCTTTGATCAATCAGGTTTTAAACCCATTTCTGACTCTTGAGATTTTATAAGTAATAGAATAATTTGAATAATCATTACATGTATGTATTCTTCTGGCCAGGATTCACTGTATAGTCACTTAATCTGAGTTTCTGGATAATCTAGTTCACTGAAAGTATAGGATGCAAAATGGAAGATTCTTTTACTATGAACTCTAGCTTTGCTTCAATGAAATTAAAGGAGAAGAATTTTTCAGCTGCCATCTTTCCTATCTCTGATGCTACCACCATGTGCTTCTGTCCCCTACCCAAAATTCTTTAAAATTGTTTTCCTGGGAGTACACTGTGATTACTCTTTATGAATTCCTTTGTATGACTTTGAGAAGTCACTTCTTCTATGAGTCAGGCAACTTGTGTAAACCAATTCCTCTAAGACCAATTCTGAAAGTTTCCTGTGAAGACTAGAGATTGCATTTGCTACCCACTTCTTAGGACACTTGTCTAGCATTCCCTTGTTGATTCCCAAGAAAGCAATGAGTCAATGTCATATTACAGTTCCAACAATTGTTACAGAAAAATTCAGATTCTAACTGGTTCAAACAGTGAACTTCTACTTTCAATCAGCAGTTCTAATAACCTTCAGTTCTACTCTGTTGATAATTTTCTGTGATTTTTAGGTTCTCTTCTAGAGAATGCCAATTAGTGGCATTGATATCAGGTGAAGCATATGGCAATGGCTTTCTATCTTTTTGGAGTACTGATGATACTATTAGAATATCTGTACAAAAGCTGAAAATTCATAGAAGTCAATGTAATCAGTTTCCTGGGCCAGTTTTTCAGTTTAATAATAAGATGATGTCTTCCATGAACAAGTGGCAATAACGAGGCTAAATCATGCTGTGAGCTATGATGTAAGTTCTTTAGAGATTTTGGTCATCCCTGCCAGCCTCAAATTAGATCAGAAGCTGACTGCGTTCTTTTGAACCAGGACCTGTTTTGTGAAACTAAAATAGAACATTAGAGAGGATAGGAAGAAGTTGTGAATATCACTGTCTTCCATCAATGAAATCTAGAAGAGATGTAAATATCTAGGCACTGTAGTCACCAAAATCAGGAAAATAAAACATGTTCTCTATATGTGAAAAAAGGCTTTAGACTATCAAGATTCAATATCTGAGATACATGTTTGTTTTTTAAAAGAGGTCTAGAATTTTCTATTGCAAAGAGTAGTGGATGATCAAAATTATTATTTTCAGCAATATATATAATATTTATATGACTTTGCAAACTTAAGGTTATGTATGATTCATGTACATTCTTTATAATCCTGTAGAACCACACTAATCACTGTTTATTTCTACAGAAATTAGATATAGGTAGTATAGTGTGATCATTAAAGGCTGCCAATTGTTATGTGTGACTATTCTCCAAAATAAGCAACAAACATCTTTGGTAATTCAATTGTGACTACTTGTAGAAGGATTATCCCAGTTGTATTTGTTGACTATTTACATCTCCTCAAGGGTAGTGGAAAGAGTCCCAAGACCCTCAACTGAGTATCTAGTTTCCCCCCATCAACTGATGTGTGCACCCTATATTAATTTCAGATGATCTTCAGAAGGTCTACAGCAGCGATTGTCGTCAAGTGTATCAATATCCTTCTGGGGAATCAGAGGAACCTTTCATAGATATCACCTCAGTCTATCTGAAAACACATATATTCCCACTACAATTAATAACAGTTCTGAAATTAGAGTTATGAATTAGCAATAAAAATAATTTTGTGTTTGTGGGAAATACAACATAAGGCACTGTATTAAAGGGTCATAGCATTAGAAAAGCTGAGAACCGCTGGACTTGAACATATGGATGTGGAGAAACTAGGATTTGGGGTGTGTTATCAGTCTTTCTGGAGAAAGACTTTCCAGTTTGGTGTTCAGAAAAAGATCACGCTCATCCTTGCTAGTAAATTATTAGCTAGACTCTGCAAGTAAGCCCATTAAACTGTTTCCCACAATACACTTTAGTGGAATCATGCCTAAATTTGAAATTTTAGCCACACAGTTATTGAAAATTAGAATCATATGTAGAATCTAGATTTTCTAGTTCCTATATGTTTCCATACCATTTCATTGATTTCTGCAAATTGTATAATGACATAAATAAAGTTGATTATATTTAATTGTTCTGTAGTTATTTATATGCAGTTCTTAGTGTATGTTGCTGTAGTTATGCTATCGTTTTCGGTCCTTGTGTTTTTCATGGATATTTTTAAGATATATATATTATTAACTTTAATATTGCATTATTTTTTTTGATTCCCACTAAATTTAAACGGCATCATAGTAAATATATTTTATTTTTATGTGTTTCTGTCTAGAAATCCAAAAATTATAGCAAATTTATTTTAGGAAACTCCTGTATAAACTACAATGAAATCTACAAGTCATGATTTGTTAGTATTTTGATGTGGGAGTCCCCTCTGTGTGCTACGATTACTATTAATGAATAAAGAAACTGCCTTGGCCTGTTGATAGGGCAGAACTTCGTTAGTTGGGGAAAATGGAACTGAATGCTGGGAGGAAGAAGGTAGAGTCAGAGACACGCTATGGATCTGTCGTTGGAGATAGATGTGCTGAATCTTTGTTGGCAGACCGTGATCTTGTGGTGATACATAGATGACTAGAAATGGTTTAAATTAATATGTAAGAGTTAGTCAGTAAGAAGTTAGAGCTAATAAGATAAGTAATGATATAATTAATATAGTCGCTGTGTGGTTCTTTTGGGTTCAAGCTAGCCGAGCGGCCAGGACAAACAAGCAGGACTTCCTTCTTCTTTATTTTAGTTATAGAATCTTATTTAAATAATTAGATATTGATGGCCCCAAATTAGGTCTTTAAATGAAAATTATAAATTGTGCAACTCTAATAAATTGACTATACCTTCTGGACCATTTGTTTTATACTAAGAAGTCAAAAACGAATATATCAAAATAATCTCCTTTTAACTAAACTATAGTTGAAAAGAAAGTATCAGTTAGCCTTTGTATGTGATTGATGAATGACTTATATTTGTGTAAAAGCATTCATTTCTTTCAACCTTTAATATATTTGTTTCATGGTTCTTTCAATTTCTCTGTCTTCCTTTTAATCTTGGATGTGTCACTTAATAACCACAAAAATAACACTGAAATAACAGAAAAGACAGATAAAATGTAAGCTAATATCAGATATTACAGATTTATAGATAAATACATTGTAGTCTTTTCTTGAAAGTAAGAAACCTTTAACTAAATATAATGAGGGGTGAAGGTGATTTTCTGCGTTATGTCATGCAGTGCTGTCAAAATAAAATATTTATTTTTCATTGATAGTAGGAGGCTTATGGCAACATTCCTCTTCCTTTTGAAATATTACCAATTAAATAAAACATGAGTTCTAGAAAGATGTTTGCTTTCATTTCCTTATATAGACTTCAACATTCCGTGTTTTCTCTTCTACAGTATACCCTAAACTGATTTCTAGGACATATATTTTGCTACCTATCTAGCACTTGAATTTCAAGACACATAAAATTTAAAAAAAAATTAAGTTTCAAGAAGCTAAATGATTCTAGATAAGTTTTTCTTCTCAGGAAATAGCAGTGAATAAACCATTTGCAGATGAATGATATGGAATGAATATGAAATGCACACAATCAGAATCTTTAAGTCTGGAAGGAAGTATAAAATAGCATATTATATTCACATTTAATCAAAAATAGTACATATGAATTATTAAGACCACATTTTTTTTACTGCAGAGTATATCATTGTTAGTTTGCACTAGCAAATATCTACTTTATTTTGAAACTGGGTAATGATTTTATTAATGTAAAATGATAGTGTTGGCATGAGGGATGTGTATATTATTATATCTGCTTGGGACTAATACCATGTCTCAGTCTACAAAGATTCTTTTCACCGAGTCTAATAGCTTGAGATCAATTCTAAGGACTCACATGGTGTTAAGACATGTCAACTCCCTTAAGTTTTCTTGTGAACCACAACACGTGTGTTATACTTGCACACACACACATACACACATATTCTCACTCACACACAATACACATATGTACACACAGACACACATGCACACACACACATATCCAAGCACAATTTTAGTAATAAAATAAAAAACAATTGACACATATCTTTGACCTAGCCTATCTATGTTCTCTTTGCAAATGAAAAGGGCAAAGGTAGCTTACCTGTGTTGCATGCACATCTATCAAAAGTAACTGATGATGATGATGAGTGAGTGAAGGGTTTTCCTGCATGCTTGCCTATTTCCTGGAATCCTGTGTCGTAATAACTTTACAGGCAAAATTTTTCATCCTAAACTCATGGATTCAGAAAGATTAAAGAAGGGAAATTCAAATTTGTAAAGGAAATTCTGTGTGCCAGAAAAAAAATAAAGTAGAGAGGAAGCTACCTGCTCTTATTCTCACCAAGCAGAAGCCTGAGTCTGGCCCTGGACCCAGTACATCACAACAGGAAACAGTCACTGTTGCATTTTCTCTATGCTGCCTGAAACTGTTACCCTATGAGGATATTTTGGCTGAAATACATATCGTAAATCCGTATTAGAATATCCCAAATTCCAAAGTAGGAATGTATATATACAGGTGTATATTGTTTGCAGGAATGAGACTTTAATGTGTCCATGAAGACAGAGTTAATGAAAGCAGACAAAACAAAGTAAACAACACCAACCACAAGAAAGAAAATCTGTGATATCTTTTGTTTATAAAGCTAAAAAGTGAAACCAGTGTCCCTAGGGCTAGAATTTTCTGTTCTTCCCGTATTTTTTGCACATAAATTAATGCTTAAATGCAACTATATTTTTAAAGAATTTCAGACTTTCTCTATCTCTAATGAAGATTTATCGTATAATCCTATCATTAGTTTTAATATGATTCTGTCTCCCATGGTACTATAATATTATACAAAGAAAATACGTAAATGTGCACCCTTGTGTGTGTGACGGGGTTGCGTTTGGTGCACCCGGAGAGAGGAAATCAGTAAGAATAATTAGTGGGGAACATCTTGCCTCCTGAAAAATGAATATGAGAGATCCCCCAACACACACATGTTCCTACATATACATTTACCTTGCTTGGGTGTAATATGTTCTATGGAAAAAATGTCTCCTAGAAAAACCCTATAAATCAGCAGTTTTGAGCTTGGTAATACTTAACATTCAACATGGGTGTTTTGCTTTTGTCACTAGCAAGTCCTTACATCATAGACTATTATTAGACTATTTGAAGTTTTAAAGTAAGTACAGGCACAATGTGTTTACCACTGATTATGATAAACACAACTAAGAACTACAATGCTTTTTTAAAATAATTGATTTTGTTCTTAGCAGAAGGTAAAATGCAAAATAAAATTTAGGCTATTGAATGATACTAGATTGACCAATAACTTTCACTGATCAAGATAAATGGAAAGAAATAAAAACACATGCAAACACATACTTAAGAAAACATACTCATATTTTCAAAAAACGTAAAAAAATATTTCATACAATAAACTAAATTTCTTTCGAGGTTTCATTCAATAGTTACTCAGCATTACACACTGTAATAGATATCAAATTGTATGTATAAGCCACTTTTTATGACTGCTATATACTTTATAATTTGGTCATGATGACTAAAAATTGCAAGATCAGTGTACTGTAAAATTAATATTATACTAACAAGTATTTAACCCCTCCTATGGAAGGGACAACTAAAAAGACCTTATTTAGTAGTAAAGATAACAAAAGAAAAGTAATTTACAAATATAACCATATCCCCCAAAAACATTAAAATAGTCAACATGTATAGATAAAGGAGGAAAATCAGATTACAAGTACTTTTTTGAATGAAGTCTATAGTACATTTACTATCAAGAGGATCATAGAGGAACAATATTTAAAAACTGAGTGTTATTCACTAGTCTAAACTAAATAATGTCAGAAATGAGTGTCACAAATGGGAGTAAGGGAATTAGGATGCTCTTAAGAGCTAGAGTTTTAAGTTTTGAATCAGTAGGAACTCAGTGAACATTTTTAATTGCAAGAGTGATATAATCAAATATGTGCTTAAAAAAGAACAAAATCCATCTCTTGTGGTCATGTGGAGAACTGAAATGAAGCATGACAGAATAAAGAGAGTCCAGATTTAGCAGAGATAATTAGGACAAATTCAAGGATGGTTGCTTCCATTTCCCAACAGAATCATGGAGTGTTTACTGGTTCATTTCACAAGATCAGAGCATGAGAAAGAAAATTTTTGTATGAAGAGTTACAGTTCAGTTTTGAATGATAAGTATTTGAAGATTCTTATGGGCTCTGGACCAGCTTGTTGACGGAGTTTAGAGATTCCAGGTTTGAAAATGTTCCCGGTGAACATAGAGCTTAAAGACAGATCACTCACCAAACTGAGTTGGTTCTAATCTTATAGTACTGTATTAAGTGCAATAGAAGAAGAACAAATTCTCACACAGCCCTCTCCAGGTCCCAGGTAGATAAGAACAAAAAGAAAGTAGAAGGTCTCCCAGACTCATCAGGATCTAAAATCTCACAGGTGCCTCCCGGTACCGCGGTTGTTTGTTGCTCTCATTCTTTTCCTCACTTGAAATGACTTGTTTGTTTGCAACTAAAGGTGTTCCACTACTTACTACCAAACAACATTAAATACCTTACCTGATCCACTTTTGGTCTTGAGTCTTCTAGCTATTTAGATTACTATGTTTTGTATTTTAGGACTTTAGTGGAGATTGTTATGGACAGCCAAAATCTGTAGCTTCCATATCTGCATTAAACACAAGCTCAGAAAATCAGAAATGCCTGAAAGAATGTATCTTCTGTGTGAATTTGAAAAAGGAAAAGTCTGAGAAGAACTTAGCATAGTTAAAGAAAATTCTATGACATTATAAACTGTAAATATAGCAGTTTTCACCTTAAGGACGATTTCTGAAATAACAACCATGATCAATTTGTATTATACTGTATCTTATTACTAGTTTCTGGTTGTTTTACCTCAAAATAGAATTTTCTTAATGTATCACTGCTTGATTTGTTTGCAGCTTTCCATTCCTGAAAAAAAAAAAGCAGCTACCGGAAGTAATCAACTTATCAAGATAAAAGATTTATTTTTGATTAGAAGTTTCTCCATTTCATTTTAGCCTATAGCAATAAGGCATGACACAAAATAAATTATAAAGACCTGAAAAAAGGAGAAACCAGACATTCAAGGAAATTCCAGTAATGGCCATACAGTATTCAAAGACACCTGCCCTCTTAGAAATTATTTCATATCTCATTATTACCAAGATTGAGGCTGATCTTCTAAATAGTAAGTTGTGTGGAATTCTTTAATATCAAAACTGTCATTCTCCCAACAGCTTTGGGCTCCACTTCTGAAAGTCACTTCCTGAGGCATTGTTTCCATGTTTACCTAAGCAATTAATATATTAGTTCAAAGTAGCAAGTGAAATACTGACACTGTCAATCACCTCATTTGAAGAAACTTCTTTGTCATTTCCAGAGAGTGGTTTGGAGAATCTAAGTTGATGGCAGACAAACACTGTAATTTTACATATATAATGTGAGTTGAATATGTCATATATGTGCACATACCTGCGTTTATTTTCTCATGAAAAATGTAATTATATTAATCATGATGCTTTTTGTTCCTGGTGACAGAAGTGTACCTAAAACTAGCCTTTAAAAAGTAATTCATTCACCCATACAGTTGTAGTGATTTATTCTTGCATCTAGCAGTGTTTTGCAGACAATGAGTTTAGTCTTTAGCATAACAGAAGTTGAGGATCAGTGATGGCATCAGAAGTCAACCCGCTTCTTCCCTGCATACACAGCTTGCTCCATTACGTTTTTTTTTTTTTTATACCAGCTCTAAAATAACAGGACAGGATGGATACTGGAAGCCTTAAGCCTACAGCGCCCTCATAAATCTAGATTCTATGGTGACTATTAAAAGATGCAATTCCTTTTATGTTCTTTTGTTGATGACCTACTTTTTAAAATCTTTGTATCCAAAGCTTTTAGGATTTTCTCTCTTCTCGCTGTTCTGCAATTTCACAATGATTTGTCTTGTTACAGGCCTTTTTAAAATTTATTGTGCTTCTATTCTCTTTTTTTTTATTCTGGAAACTTATATTATCCATGCCTGAGAATAAACCTCATATTGTTATATTGATAATAACTTGACTTCCATTTTGCCTTCCCTTGTGCTGAAATCCAGGTGATATTAATCAGTTCACTGATCTTAAAATTATATTATTTTCACCTTTCAATCTCATTTTTGTTGTATCTGAAACTTATGAAATTCTCTAGTTCATTAATTTCCCAATTCCAGTGTTTTATTATGAAATGTCATTTTTAAATGGATTTAAAGCTTCCTTTAATTATTATGTTTTTCTTTTCTAATATTTCATTTTTTTTATTCTGTCTTAAATATTTTATGTTGTAGATCCTCTCAAATATCCTGGGATTTTGCAGTGGCCTGCCATGCTAGTATTGGTTCCCTAGTATATGACTAGATCTTTGAGCTTAAAGTGTAGTGTGATAGTTGAGCCCTCCTTTGGAAGTATCAACCACTTCTCAGGGAATACATAAGAGCACAGTACACACTGGCTATTGGAATGCCAGCTTTTGTGTTGTCAATGTCAAATTACTCTACAGCTTTTTTTTTTTCAGGTTGTAAAACTACTTTTAACTGTTGTGGAAGCTAAGATTGAAGAGTGACAAATGAGCCTCCAGCACAAAGATCTTCATATACTCTTACCATAATAATTACACTTGGTGTTCCACAGATAGCCAGTTTCCGTCTAGAGATATAACTAGCAGTTAAGAGCATTGTTGGCTCCATTAGTGGACATATCAATTCCCATGATTCACAGGGCAATCTACAGCCTGTTCCAACTCCAGTTCCAAGTATGTGAGACTGCTTTCTACTCTCCGTGAGTACCAGAAAGGTACGTGGTACATATACATACCAGCAGGAAAACACTCTTACACATAACATTTTTTTAAAAAAATAAGCATTTAAAATAGAAAATAGAAGTTGCCAAAGTGACCTTCACTGTACTACACAAAGACTTCAGGCAATAGTAATCAATGGTCCTCTCTCAAATCCTGGAGTCACTTGAGAATTCAGTTAAGTCTGGAGCTCTTGGGTTCCTGTTGCTTTTTATTTCACAGTGTGAGCAAACTAGAGTTTGCTCTTGGGGAATGGATTCTTCTAGCACATTCCTTTATTTTTGCTCAGTGAAGACTGTGCTCATGGGTATCAAAAAAAGTATCTTTTGATTAAAATGAGATTATTTTTGTCTGTATCTTTGTTTTACATTTATCCTTCAAAAATATTTTTAGATTGAATGGGGACTATATATATGATTTATACATAATATTTATGTATATAATATTTCTTATATTTTTATCTTTGTAGGGGAAATCCAAGATCAATGTTTTGACTGGTTTTATGACCCTTCGGGGAGAGATTATTCAAGCTGGAGGGACAGGTCACTGGGAGAGTACAGATGGAATTCCCTCCTAATCTGTTCAGTGAAGCAATGAAATTCTTGGGATTTCTTATAAGATCATGAATATCAACCAGACAGCTGCAGGTAGTCACTTAGAGGCAGCTATCAAAGAGCACCACTTAACTTTTAGGGAAAAGAGAGACTTCATGAGAATGTCACGAGAGTGCTTGAGCCATATTGGCCACTGCCATCCTTACAATGCTTCTATTTCCTTCCATGTGTGAACAGTCATAGGATTCATCTCATGGCTGTCTCAGAATGTGATTGTCGCTGCTCTGATATGTAATGCCTTAGTGATGTCCAGCCCAGAGGAAACAGCTTTCCCAAGTGATTTGCTAAGAATTTGACAGGCATGCCTTCTGCTTTTCTAAGACAGTAATGATTGGTACATCTTTAAATGGGTTAACAATGAGTCTTTGTGACAAATCAACAGAGGACAATCGGAGGTCACTTAAGGAATCTCTTAAGATATAATTTCTTTGCCCTCATTCAGCAGCAATAGCATGTGGTTCAAAACAATTTTTGGAGGAGATGTCATTACTCAAACAACAAATGTCCTAATATGTGTGAGACAGCACCCTGTAGGTGTTATTTTTGTTCCTCTAAAGCTTTGTGATTGGGAACATGTTTATATACCTGTTGACAATTTACATGTCTTCCATAGAGAAAATCCGCCTCAGATTTTATCTGAGATTTTAACTGTCATAATTTGGTTATTTGCTATTGAATGTATGTATTTTAAGTAATAATGTATATTAAGAAATATGTTTGAAAGTCTTTACTGTAACTATGTATATTGTTGATCTTCCCTCTGTTCTTGATTACTTTTCTGTGTAGAGTACCTTAAGTTCAATCTAATTCTATTCAAGTTTTGAAGTTTTTATTTTTTATTTTATAGCTAGTTTCATTTTTTTAAAACAGAGTCCCATTGTAGAGACCTTGATGGCATATAATAAAAATTTGTTAGGTAGATTATTTTAGCATTGAACACATGTTCTCTGGGAAGTCAAAGAAACGTAGCGTGACTTTGTATTCTTTGACATGGGCGCAGGACATAACAAGCACACCAATGCCTCAGTTCCATGGGAAGCGAAAAAGACTTCCGCAGGTGAGGCTGAGAGGAATGAACAATCCTTCCTTTGTTAAGAGTGCAAACCTTGACTCATAGGAAACCTAGCAACTATATGTAGCTTCTTTTTCAACTATGATGTCTGTAAACTCAGACACCTCCCTTTCAAGCCTCTTACTGGAATCACTGAATTCTTCCTCCAGATTTCTATATAAAAAAAATATAGAGATGACGAATTCTTATATCAGATCTGCGTACTCATTCCATCCTTTGTCAATTTTTTGTTATTGTGTCTGTGTATCTCCTCTTTTACTCTTCCCTCACCTCCTCTGTTTGGTCAGGACCAAACTACAAAGGTCAGAGTCATGATCCTCTTACCTCTGTTTACTAAGTGCTCTGATTAGAAACATTCTTCACTATTCTCTGCTAATTTGATTTAAAATTAAAGTGGTGTGATATCTAAAATGATATTACCCAAACCTATGATTATTCTTTTATTTTAAATTCTAATTAGGGACTTTATGTTTTATTTTACCCTCATTTAAAAGGAGATTGAATGCTGCGAGTTATACTAAAGAAGCACTAAAAATATATTAAAATATATCAAAAGACTCCCCTCCCCCTTCACCTTATAAAACATTCAAACACGAAGGTAATACTGTAAGTCACATGTTCTTTTTTCTGCATTAATGCCTGGTTACCAGACATAGAATTGACTAAGAACAGAACATTCCTTTCATTGTTTATATGAAGGCCATAGCTATGATTCAAACTAGTATTACATTAGGTTAAGACAGCTCATTTCATAATAGAGATTACATTCATCATGTAGTAGGGATACTAACAGTTTATTGGATAAATTACTTTAAACAGTGTACCAATATAGCCAGGATTTTAATTTATGGAATATAATTTATTAATTATAAATTATATGGAATTATAAGTAATTCCATTCAATTACTATAATGTCTCTATTGAAGAAAATTATTTAAAAATATCATTGGTACAGTACATATATTTAAAATATTGTAAAATATGGAAAAAATTCTTAGATTTATTGAGTAAAAGTACAATAATTAATTATTAGTTCTAATTGAAGAGGGCTGGTATTCTGATTCATCACATGAGGACCACTGAGGGAAGATCATGGAGAAGAATGTGTGATTTTCCTATTTTTGAAGGTGAATAAAGAGCTCTCACCAGTTGCAGTAATTTTTTGATATATATGTGTGTTTGCATGTGTCTATACATGTATATGCATATAGTGCTCACTGTATTTGTGTTATATTGCATATTTGTATTCTGAAGAGCGATGATAAATGTATTATATACTTTTGGTGATCTTGGACTGCTGTCCTTACATCTTGACTGTTGTGATGTTTGATCTCACAAATTATCTCTAGTACTATTTCTCATCACCCAGTAACCATACTAACGTGTCTATATCTTCTGCCCTGTAACTGCATTTATCAGTACTGCAATGATCCCTTAAATAGCTTTATAAACCAAGTTATCATTTAAAGTATGTACTAAAATACTCTGCTTAAAATTCCAAATATGCTAAACCTTTGGCACAAGCTTTATCATGGAAAACGAAGGTTTTTTTTCAGCTACCTAGGAGTGATGGGGAGTGCTGCTTTCTAATGGTGATTAATCCACAGGATTCCAGAGATAACAAGAATGCACTGTGTTGATTAAACTGTCTTCACCTATACAACAAGAACCTGAAGAATAAGTGGTCTTGTGTGTGTGCGTGTGTGTGTGTGTGTGTGTGTGTGTGTGTGTGTGTGTGTGTGTTTGTTTTTTGTTTGTTTGCTGCTTTTGTGTTCTTTCTCCTTTAAAATTCTCTGACAGTGTAATTTTTGAAATTAGGTATGTGCTGAAAGACAAGTATTTGCAACTCAGATCCCCATGAAATATGTAGAGCATTTCCTTTGAATTCTTTCCCTGATTTTTCTGAAGGGAAAAGAGAAATTGTTTAGTATTTTCCGCAAAGAAATGTTGTATTGTGCGCACTTGTGTGTGTGTGTGTGTGTGTGTGTGTGTGTGTATGTGTGCAGCATTTTTCTATTTACTTTTTCTGGGAATGAAGCAGCATATGGGCTGATATTGTCAGCCTCACATTTAGTATGAATTTCCCTATGATGGACCGATCTTAAAGAAACTGCTACTGAACACCTGCATGGGCTATGAACTGCTTTTCTAGGAATTGCTGCATGACAGGTAGATTATGTGATGATGACCTAATTAGCGTTATTCTAATCAATATAGAAAGAGGCATTAACTTTAATAAGACAATACAAACATGTTTTTCTTTAACTATGATATTGAAAGACCTGAATAAATCCAGATCCCCCTAGCAGGAAAACAGAGCCAAAAATCTAGCAGGAAGAGAAGAATCAGAAATCTAGGATTAACCAATT